>NC_063332.1:100001390-100004582 GCF_021869965.1 Rhincodon typus
GGAAGACAGATGGTTGCTCTGATGCCATGATGTACGTTGTCAACTCAGTAATGAAAGACAATTGTCTGTGAATTCTTGTGGCCACAGTTTGCTCAGGAAATACTGTACTGAGATATTCTTTCGATCACTTTTTCAAAAGAATAAAAGGATTTCACCCTGACCTCAACAACAGGGTATTCTTTTCAGAAATTAGAGAGATCAGCTAGGTGACACATTCTTAGTAAGCTTTCCTCCAACTTAGCTTGTTCTTAGTCTGCATTCCTCCAATTTAATTTGTTCTTAATGGATATTCCTCCAACTGAACTAAATGAAACAAACATCTCTCCAATCCAGTCATTGGTCAAAGAGCCTCATTAGGGATTTATAGTAAAGCAAGTAAACACCAATTATGTGATTTACAGGAAACATTATCTTAAAAAATCTTCAATGTCCACAGTGAGCTCTTTTAAAGATCCTACTCCGGGTATTTCCATAAAACGTGAATACAATTTTTCATAATCCTTCAAAAATTAAGTCCTCTAAGCAATAATAAATATAAAAGATATTGATATTGCCTCCAATCTACGACAAACAAAGCACTAATTTAAATGTGAGATAACAAGGTGTAGAGCTGGATGAACACAGCAGGCCAAGCAGCATCAGAGGAGCAGGAAAGCTGACGTTTCGGGCCTAGACCCTTCTTCATGGCCTGCTGTGTTCATCCAGCTCTACACCTTGTTATCTCAGATTCTCCAGCATCTGCAGTTCCTACTGTCTCTGAAACTAATTTAAATGTGTTTCATTATGAATTGTGGACAAAAGTATTTACAAAGGATGTACTTACATACTCACTATCATTTACTCTTTACATATAATCTATAGTAAAAGCTAAAGTTGCCATAGCCCTACCAGGCCATAGGGTCATTAGAGAGAGAGGTGGGACTGGTGGTGGTTTAATCTAAGAGTCATCACATCTCAGGAAGGTGGACAGACTGGAAAGGAGAGTCCTTCATAGTAACCTCAATAGCTGTGGGAATTGAAACAGTGCTGTTGGCATCACTTAGTATTGTAAACCAGCCATCCAGCCAACTGAGTTAACTGACCCCCAGCATAATCTATACTTTAAATCCTACATCCAACAGTCAATATTATTTTGCTTCACTCTCTCAAATTCAAATAAGTCTGCTTCCAGATACTCCAAAATTTCTGCCTATTAGCCTCAAAGACCAAATCATACTAATCAAGAATAACTTTTTTGCCACGCATAATTTGTAGAAGCCTCCACAAAAAGTAAGAAATACACTTCATTAGCTTCTCCTGTCAGCCGGTTTAGGATTAATAATGTTCAGTTTTCTTCTGGCTACCTCATCTGCTAAGCTGTCTTTTCAAAACAAATGAAAAATGCCTCAACTCCCCTTTCACCAAATTTTCGGAGGGCTTCCACAAATTTAAAGAGCTCCCTACTAAGTCCTTGATTAGATTTGGATCTTTCCTCATCAAAATGTTTGCTGGAGTCAGAAATCGCTGTTTATAGTTCAGTCTTTTGAAGCTGGTATTTTTTTTTCTCTCTGTCCTTTTTCCACACTTTACATTCTAACTCTAACTTCTTAAATTCTCTTTCTCTTTCCTTCTGTCTCTGAAGTTCACTTTCCTTTCCTTTTCAATGCCTTTGTAGACAGAGAGTCATCAAGATCTACAACACAGAGAAAGTCTATACAAGTCAAAAACAATCCCCAGCTTATGTGCCAAACACACTGCATGTACAGCGAGAAGGCAGCCATGTTTCAAAGACTTAGGGGAGTAGCCTTCTCTGAAGTCTATGAAGACATCCATCAGTCGGGTGTCCTGGCAATGGTAAGCTGAGGGTGGTCTCCTATACCAGACCAGGGGATTGGTGACATGGTCAGTCCTGTGGCTTCAGTCCAGGGGTTTATATGGTCATGGAGATGTTAGGGTTTGGACACCTTGTCTGGGATTCTTGGGTTATATCACTCAGTGGGATGGACCATGGTCATAAATTAGGGGAAAGGAGTTTGGAAGGTGTGGAGGTCACTCCCTTTCCTGCCACAGCAGCCTAGGATCCTTCTTATCTGGGCCTGAGGATTAATTACCTTTCACAGCTGCTACATCTATCAATAACTCCTCCCTTTCATTGCTAGTTAATTCAAATAGATTACAGATCTCCCTCCCTGATGTCTATGCCTAAATAATTCTTCTCCACTATAAATACAAAGGTAATGTACTCATTTACAACCTTATCCACATCTTCTGGCTTCACACACAGATTGCCACTTAGGTTCCTCATGGACCCTATTCTTTCCCTGGTTATCGTCTTGCCCTGAAAAGCCTTTGGATCTTTCCCACGTAGGGGATGATACTTGTGTGTCATCCACAAATTTGGAAATGTGACATTTGGTTGCCACTTCCAAATCATTGATCCATATTCTGAACAGCTGGAGTTCAAGTATTGATCCTTGTAGTATTCCCCCAAATCACGGTCTGCTAACACAAAAATGAACAATTTATTTATACTCTATGATTTCTGTCTTTTAGCAGATCATTAATCCATACCAGTACATTACTTCCTATCCATGTGCTTTAACTTTTCTATCAAACTTCCTGTGGTAGACTTTATCAAAAGACTCATGAGAAGTGGCTCTCCTTTAACAATTCTGTTTGTAACATCTTAAAAAAGCTACAACAAGTTATAGAGTCATAGAGATCAACAGCACAGAAAAAGCTCATTGCATCTGCACCAGTCAAAAACAACCAGCTAACTATTCTAATCTCATTTTCCAGCACTTGACCTATTGCCGTGCATGTCGGAGCATCACAAATGCACATCTAAATACTTCTTCAATGTTTTGAGATATTCTGCTACTACATCATTCACAGGCACTTAATTCCAGATTTCCACTAAACTCACCATGAAAAAATGTTAGACAACAAGGTGCAGAGCTGGATGAACACAGCAGGCCAAGCAGCATCCTAGGAGCAGAAAGGCTGACGTTTCGGGCCTAGACCCTTCATCAGAAATGGGGGAGGGCAAGGGGGTTCTGAAATAAATAGGGAGAGAGGGGGAGGCAGATAGAAGATGGATAGAGGAGAGGATAGGTGGAGAAGAAACAAACAGGTCGAAGAGGCGGGGATGGAGCCAGTAAAGGTGAGTGTAGGTGGGGAGTTAGGGAGGGGATAGGTCAGTCCAGGGAGGAC
>NC_063332.1:100009582-100031423 GCF_021869965.1 Rhincodon typus
GTGTGTTCATCCAGCTCTACATCTTGTTATCTCAGATTCTCCAGCATCTGCTGTTCCTACTATCTCTGAAACTTTTTGATAGTAAAGGTCTGATTAGGGATAGTCAGCATGGATTTGTGCGTGGGAAGTCATGTCTGACAAATCTTTTAGAGTTTTTCTAAGAGATAACCAAGAGGATAGATGAGGGTAGGGCAGTGGATGTTATCCATAAGGACTTTAGTAAGGTCTTTAACAAGGTCCCGCACGGCAGGCGAGTCATGAAGGTTAGGTTGCATGGGATCCAGGGAGAGGTAGCTAATTGGATTCAAAATTGACTGGATGGTTGGAAGCAGAGGCTGATGCTTGAAGGTTGTTTTTTGGACTGGAGGCCTGTGATTAGTGGTGTGTCACAGGGGTCAGTGTTGGGACCTCGGTTACATAAATGATCTAGATGTGAATGTACAACGCATGATTAATAAGTTTGTGGATGACACAAAATTAGGAAGTATCATTGACAGCGAGGAAGGTATTCAAAAATTACAGTGGGATGTTGATCAGATGAGGAAGTGGACTGAGGATTGGCAAATGCAATTCAATACAGACAAGTGTGAGGTGTTGCACTTTGGAAAGTCAAATCAAGGTAGGACTTATACAGTAAATGGTGAGGTCCTGAGGAGTGTTGTGGAACAGAGGGACTTAGGAGTACAAGTACATAGTTCATTGAAAGCAGCATCACAGGTGGAGAGGGTGATGAAGAAGACGTTTAGCATGCTGGCCTTCATTGGTTGAGGCATTGAGTGTAGTAGTTGGGACATTATGTTACAGTTGTATAAGCTGTTGGTGAGGCCGCACTTAGAGTATTGTGTACAGTTTTGGTCACCCTGTTAAAGGAAAGACATAGTTAAACTGGAAAGTTTGCAATGAAGATTTACAAGAATGTTGCCAGGACCAGTAGGACTGAGTTATAGGGAGAGGTTGGCCAGGATAGGACTTTATTCCTTGGAACGTAGGAGAATGAGGGATGACCTTATTGAGGTGTATAAAATCATGATGGGGATCGATAGGATGAACGCATATAGTCTTTTTCCCAGGGATGGGGAATTGAAAACTAGAGGGAATAGGTTTAAGGAGAGAGGGGATAGATTTAAGAAGGATCTGAGGGGCAAATTCTTCACACAAAGAGTGGTGTGTACATAGAATAGGCTGCCAGAGAAAGTGATTGAGGCAGGAGGAATAGCAACATTTAAAAAACATTTGGATAGGTACATGGATGGGAAGGGTTTAAAGGGATATGGACAAAATGCAAGCAATTGGAATTAGCTGAGTGGGCACCATGGTCAGCATGGACCAGTTTGGGCTGAAAGGCCTCACTGACTGTGCTACCCCTAACATACACAGCATCCTGGATGCTCGACTATGAATTCACCTGCGGCTCCAGCTCTGAAATGCAGTGAGCCAGTAGCTGCAACCGGACATACTTCCTGCACATAAATGCTCTTGCTTTTTGATTCAATAGTGCAATGATAGAGGAGTCACCGTCCGGGCTCCTCAGCCCGGGGCTCGTCCATTCTGTCCTTTTTTTGTTAAAATTTTCTCAATCTTCTTCTCTTCTTTTTTTTAAGTTATTTTGAAGTGTTCTTTTTACAAAACAACTTACCCTGGAACAGCAGCAATATCACTGGTGCGGCTGAGGCCGGAGCAGAGCGGGCTGGAGGCCCTGAGCAGAGCGGGGATGGCCAGTGGGCTGGAGGCCTGAGCAGAGCGGGGATGGCCAGTGGGCTGGAGGCCTGAGCAGAGCGGGGATGGCCAGCGGGCTGGAGGCCCGAGCAGAGCGGGGATGGCCAGAGGGCTGGAGGCCCGAGCAGAGCGGGGATGGCCAGTGGGCTGGAGGCCCGAGCAGAGCGGGGATGGCCAGCGGGCTGGAGGCGCTGAGCAGAGCGGGGATGGCCAGCAGGCTGGAGGCCCTGAGCGGAGCGGGTATGACCAGCGGGCTGGGGGCCCTGAGTGGAGCGGGGATAACCAGCGGGCTGGAGGCCTGATCGGAGTGGAATGGCCAGCGGGCTGGAGGCCCGGAGCAGAGCAGGGATGGCCAGCGGAGCAGAAAAGGACGGCCAGCATGCCCAGAGCAGAATGGGGACGGTTGTTGGACTGGGGTCTGGTGCGGGTGGTCAGTGGCTTGCGAGATTGGTCAGACCACGTGTGGAAGCCCCCTGCATTGTTCTACTGCAGGCCCTTCATAGAAAGACTATAATGTTTATCTTTGTAACTTTACTTCTTAGTTTTCTAACTGATACTATGAATAACTGTCAGGTGATGTAATTTTATTTTATCTCGCTATTTTGTATCTAAGATTTGTACCTAGGTACTTTGTACCTAAGATGCCGCCATATGGGGTGACATTTGTAAACTTTTCAAAGTTTAGTAGAGTTCTGAGGAAGGGTCACTGGACCTGAAATGTTAAAGAAAAAATGATTTTTTTCTTCAGCGATGCTGCCAGACCTGCTGAGCTTTTCCAACAACTTTGTTTTTGTTTCTGATTGTAAACTTTTCACCGTACTCCTGTACTTCTGTACTATAATACACATTTCAATGAACCTAATTCTATTCTATTCTGTTCTATTCTTTACTGCTTTATGGAGTGCTTCCCTCAGTTTCAGCTTTATTTTCCATTTCCATTTCTGTTTCCTATTCAAACTGCTTCATCTGCAGTTGCATTCTAACTAACCAACTTGCCGCATCTTCTGGTTTGCGCTGCTATTCCTCCAGTTTCAACTGTTCCACTATTACCTCAAGTATGTCAGGCTTCCTGGCCCTGACTTTTAACTCTAACCCTCGCTTCTCAGACAATTCAATGACCCTAACCTTGGTTGTTCTTTGTAAATCTCTCAGGGATAAATCTTCAATTCCCAAAATGTCCTTGTAACTGCCAAAGCCATTTTTATCTAACAATGCACAAGAAACCTGATGTAATTATGTTTATCTTTTTCCAATTTTTAGTACTCCACTTCCAATTAAATGATGCCTTGTTAGGTATTGCACTGTGAGCTCTCACTTTTATGTTATGAAGAGGGCTACAAGAATACATCTCCACTGTAAACTCACTATTCCACAGGTCGCAACATTAAATAAAAAATATATTTTTCAGTTACCAAAATAACCAATTAAATACTTTATATCAATTTTGTAATAAAAATACCTATTATCCTGGTTCCTTAATCGAAACATGGAACATAGGACTGGGGTAGGCCAATGTGCCTTTTGAGCCTGCTCCGTTCAATATGATCACGACTGATAATCCAAATCAGTACCCGGTTCCCACTTTCACCCCGTACCCTTTGATCGCTTTAGCCCTGAGAACTATGTCTAATGTCTTCTTGAAAACGTTCAGTGTTTTGTCCTCAACTGCTTTCTGTCGTAGAGAATTCCACAGGCTCACCACCATAAGTTAAAGAAATTTCTCCTCATCTCTGACCCCAATTAAATCCTTAAATCCTTAAACTCTGACCCCAATTCTGGACTCCCTGGTCATCAAGAACATCTTTCCTTTATTTTATTATCAATATTGTTTGTATTTTATTCCAAACAATACTTATTCAATGAGGATGCAATAATTGGTTGACAATCGCATCAGCAATATAGAATTATAAATCTCTTTAAATATCCTCAAAATATACACAAATACACACAGATTTCAGAAAAAGAGAAAAAAAACTGATTTCTTTGGAGAGATTTATTTTCTTTAAAAAAAACATTTTGACAAAAAGAGTTATTTTGGAATGTAAAATGATAAGGCATAGAATGTTCCACAGTCTGTTGCTTTGATGTTATGACATGTGTGCTCAAGTCACCAATAATGTGATTTTTCAGAAACCTTCTTAAAAATGAATTTGTGATGTCCACAGGGAACTTTCAATGACCTCTTTTAAATAACTCATTCCAGGTATTTCCACAAAAGTTGAAATTCATGTATTTCAACAAAACTTTAAAATTTAAGTCCTTCAAGCAATGTTAAACATCAAACATCTCCATAACACATGGCGCTAGCCCTATGCAAACCTGCTAAGGTGTGCAGCCATTCACCAACGCATTTAGTGCAAAGTAACACAAAACCAGAAGTAATGTAGTATGTGCATGCTGCATACATCACTTTGATCGGAGTTAGATGACTGTACATCATGATTACCTCCACCCAAGTCCAGGTACTATCCACTTTAGTCTCCAAGGCAATGACCTACCATTTCATTACAATGAAAGTCAAATCATCACAGTCCACACAATCTATCAATGTGCACCCAAAGTACTTGCCTTGATTTATTAAAAAAAATTATAAAACAGTAATTTAGACATTGGAAATTTCAGTTGCTGAGAACATGAGTTGTCTTTATGTTGACTGGGCAGATTTGTCACCTTGATTGATGCTCCATAGGCAATTTTTTGCTGGCGCATCAGTGTGATGGGGCTGGTGGGAGGTCAGGTCTATTCAGGCTGCTTCCAATGGGATGCTGATGTCCCCTTTTTGGAATCTGGGACAGTTGTGTGTAATGCAATGTATGGATGTCGGTTATGATCGTCTGTGTAGGCTGTATGTGGGGGAGCCATGTGAAGAACAGTTAAGCTCTTTGTGGAGGCGGAATGTGGATGTTAATGACTTGCCGATGGGCATTGACAATGCACCGATGATCTGATACTGAATCACTATTAGAGTTGGCCTTAGGAAGAGGAAAGAGGTGTGTTAGGTAGGAATGGTGTACTTAACAGATTAACAGTTCAGTATATTTCAGAATGGGAGGTAAGTAACTAGTTAACTAATGTGGAATTAGCCAGCAACAACAGAATCAGATACATTCGCTGATGATTGCACTTTTATTGCAAATCCTCAGATATCAAAACAGTCTGTGTCAATATGCTGCAAGACCTGGATAACACTCAGGCTTGGGCTGATTGCAAGTAATATTTGGTCCTCCCACACGCCAATTATGACTATTTCGTTCAAGAAAGAATTTAACCATTTCGCCTCATTATTTAATGGAATTACATTTGCTGAAAACTCCATATTCAAAAGCCGTGATGTTTACCTATGACCAGAAGTGTAATTGGACTAGCCATATAAATGCCTTGACTACAAGAGTAGACTAGGGCTGAGAATTCACCTCTTGACTCCCCAAAGCTTGTCCACCGTCTGCAAGGCACTGGTCAAGAAAGTGATGGAATTCTCTGCACTTGCCTGGATGGGTGCAGCTCCAACAACACTCAAGAAACTTGTTTGTCATCCCATTCACTATCATAAACATTGGGTTCCTGCATCAAATGCAGCTGGAAGATACATAAAAGCTAAACTGCAGCAACTTGCTAAGGCTTTTTGAAAGCACTTTCCAAACCCGTGACCTCTACCATCTAGAAGGATAAGGGCAACAGACACATGGAAATGCCACAACCTGCATGCTCTCCTGCAAGCCATAAGCCATCCAGACTTTCTTCCCTGTTACTGGGTCAAAATCCTGGAAACTCCATTCCTAACAACACTATGGGTTTACCTATACAAGATGGACTACAAAGGTGGCTCACCACCACTTTATTAAGGACAATTAGGGATGAGGAACAAATGCTTGCCAGCAACCCTCCCTTCTTGTGAAAGAATGAATAGAACTTTATATTACGCCTTCAATGTAGAAAAATAAATTCCAATTGCTTCATAAGTAGACACAATGAGCAGCCAATTTGCTACCAATTATTAATATGTAATTCATAAATTTATGGTGAGTCAGAGATGGTTCACAATTCATGATCTACCACAAATGCTGTTTTATTTGCATTTATCTAATATTACTTCATGATAATGCCTGCTTTTCCTTAGCTTTCATGCAGTTACTGAAATATACAAACATAAAAAATAGGAACATGAGTGAACTATTCAGCCCCTTGAGCCTGTTCCTTTATTCAATATGATCATGGTTGATTATTCCACGCAGTACCCTGTTCCCATTTTCTCTCCACACCCTCTGGTCCCTTTAATCCAAGAACTATATCTAACTCCTTCTTGAAAACGTTCAGTGTTTTGGCCTCAACTGCTTTCTGTGGCAGAGAATTCTCTGGTGTGGCTCATGAAGAAATTTCTGCTCATCTCGGTCCTAATGGTCCACCCCGCATTCTTAGACTGTGACCCCGGTTCTCCAGTCGTGGGGAACATCCTTCTTGCATTTACCCTGTCTAGTCTTGCTAAAATTTTATAGGTTTCTATAAAACCCCCTTCATTCTTCTAAACACCAGTGAATATAGTGCTAACTGATCCAGTCCCTTTTTATGTGTTAATCTTGCCATCCCAGCAATTAGCCTGGTAGATCTTTGTTGCACTTCCTCTGAGGATCTGAGAATATCCTTCCTCAGATATGGAGTCAAAAACTGCCCATAAAACTGCAGATGTGGGTGTGCCAAGGCCCTGTACAATTGTAACAAGACATCCTGGAGTCCTTTCGCTTTTAAGGCTAATGTGCCATTTGCCTTCTTCACCACTGCTGAGCCTGCACGCTTACTTTCAGTGACTGATGTACAAGGACACTCAGGTCTCTTGCACCTCCCCCTTTCCCAATCTATCACCATTCATATAACAATCTGCCTTTCTGTTTTTGCTGCCAAAGTAGATAACCCCACATTCATCGACATTATTCTTCATCTGCCATGTACTTGACAATTCACTCAACTTGTCCAAATTACACTGAAGCACCTCTGCATCCTCCTCATGGTTCAGTCTCCCACCCAACTTTGTGTTATCTGTAAGTTAGATATTAAATGTCAATTGCCCTCTGTGTCTGAACTCGGGAATGATTGAGACCGTAGAGTTTAATTCCTACAATAGGTAATAGGCTGCAATAGGTTTTAAACATTTAAACAGTTTTGTTTTCCTTTCTCTTTTAATTTGATCTTTCTTTTCTAATTTTTGTTTGTGTATCTAATTTGATACCAATTCACCTGATTTCCTTGTCCATCATTTCCCTACTTCTTTCTGAATTCTGGAATATTATTGATTAGGAGATATACTGTTGGTCTCTTGTTCACCAGGATGTCTGATCTCCCATTGCCTGCTCTACACCCTCTTCAGTTCTCACTTCCAGAAATTGCTTACATTGGGGAAGTGGATGGGAAAAAGTTTCGCCAGCAAAAACTGCATCACTGAAATCAAAGGAGTGAGTCCATTTGGACAACAACTATTTGTGGTTTCCTTTCTTCACAATCTGGTGCTAATTTGCTTGAACAATAAATTGGCCATTGAAGAAAACTCTCAGAAATGCTTAATAAGTAAAGGTATTTTAACAAATTCAATAAAGAGAAAATAATCTTTTAGAAAATCAACTGTGAAGCTGCAACACCCACAACTCCTACCCCACAGCTTTATTTCTCAAAGGAAGTTTTCCACCCACAAGCTGATAACAATTTGTTAATGCCTGTTCTTAAAGTATTATTGGTTGAAACGATGAGGCTATGTGCCTTGTCTCGTGGTGTGATTTTATCTCATTTGCATTCTTGGAAGGTTTCCTAAAAACTTTTGTTTACAGTTTACAGTAGGATTAATTAATCACTGACCTTCAGTATTTGTATTCTTTTAGTGAATGAATAACTACACTTTTCTTAAAAAGAATGACCGAGTACGGGAAGTATAGTATTCAAAAGTTATAAATCATCAATGGGATCTGTTTGTTATCTCATTTTGACATATGTATATTTATATCATAATCTATTTATAATTCTTTACAGTCCTAGCAATCTGATAAGTTTGCAGTTGTTATTTAAAGAACATAATTTTTCTTTTTCAATACCATAATTGCTTTACTCCATAAACCTTCCGTTAACTAACAAGCCAAACCCTATTTCTATTTCCATTGAGGAGTTACAAGTTTGTCTTAGTTTGGTGACAAGATAAAAACTAAGAAGTTACTGAGCTAATTTTCTTTGAATTTCCATGGCTTACATCATTAGGAAATTACCTGTTCTTGAGCAATTTGCAATGCTGCTTTGAATTGACCATAATAAACTGAATTGAAACAGAATAATAATGTTTCTATTTCTGATATCTCTTCTTCCTGTAGGCAATCCGTCTGAAACTTAATCTGCACCATCTGTTCTTCTGGCAATCAGTAATTCAGTGTAAAACAATTCTTTTTCACAATGTGGCTTCAAAGTTTCATCACTCAATTGCTCAGAATCCAGGGTTTTATAGAATATCTATTTTTGAACTACCTGCATTTATTGAACAAAATATTTTGGATACCATTGAACAATGTAGATCAATCCATCAGTACCTTTTAAAGGTTTAACATTTTGGAATACATCCAAGCTAAACTTATTTCCTAAAAGACTACAGTTCAATCTGAAGACGATTATAATTGTCAAGAGGAAATTCAGATTATCTTGGCAAATGCTGTACTTTCACACTCTTCAGTTATCAATGTGCACCAGTGGTTGCCAAAGGCTTTGGGCTGGTTGTGTACCCACTTTCACCGAGTGCTGATGTAATGAGATCCACAATACATATTGTACCAGGCAAATTTGGTATGTGAATCTATGGCCACAGCAAGAAGCTGCATCAATACCAGTTTGACATAAGGTGGCAGAGACCTGCTGAAATGGAGAAGTGAAGGGGATAAAGGTCAGAAAAATGTGTCCCCATTATTATGTGCAGCATCAGAACTGCTGAATGTGATTATCATGCCAAATTCAGAATCCTGTAGAAACTTAAAAATCTTTATTAAGCACGAAGAATTTAGGCACTGCACAGTACACCGCACTGTAATGTCATCTTTAATTTGTTTCAAGTGGCCATTTGTCTTCTCAAATGATGAGTTCCTCTGTAGAAGTATAGATAATATTACTCTTAATATAAGTGGAAGGGAACATCATAGGAACATCAACTGATACAATTTCTAATATAACAATTGTAGATGCTTTCAATCAATATAGTTCTATTTCAGGCAAAAATAAGATTAATCAATCTTGTTATTCTATCACTGATGGAAATTTGAAAGTTTTTGAGATGATGAAATCTGCAGAAGGGCCATCAAAGCATGAATACTGGAGCTTTTGGTACAAAAGGCATTCCAAAATAAAGTTAAAGGTGATTTAAACCGACGCGATTCTGGTATCATCCTTATTTCCCAAATTTTACAAGCAGTCTATTACCAGTTTATAACCTAATTGCGCAAAGTTGCATCTAAAACCAAACTGCCACTGTGATTGACTAGTTTGGTTCACAGAATTAAACATACTTCCTATTAAATATGGATGAAGTTTGTTCTTGTGTGTGCAATCATGCATTTGGAATTTTCAATTTTTCCCACCATCTTTTGCCATGGATTTCAGAGGAGA
The DNA here is from genome assembly GCF_021869965.1 of Rhincodon typus. NCBI lineage: Eukaryota > Metazoa > Chordata > Chondrichthyes > Orectolobiformes > Rhincodontidae > Rhincodon > Rhincodon typus. The sequence goes on from NC_063332.1 coordinate 100,018,919, forward strand.
TCAGACCCTAATTAGATTCCCAGGGTAACTGGTGGAATTCTCAAATTATTCTGATAATGAGAGCTTTTATTGCATTTTAATACCCTGAATTAACATTTGTACTCTATCATATTTCAACAAGCACTTCCACTGCATTTTATGGTGGACTGTGATGATAAAATGTTAACGAAACAAAGGCTACTGACAATTTCAGTCTACACCATGACAACTACAAGAAAGTCTGCTGTTTTGTTAGCTCATTGTAAATCATATTATTGTAAGTCTTATCTGAAAACCATGAGAGTCTCCATGGTGATATCCTAGCAACGCTGCTCTGTAACTAACTATACCATTCAAAATAACTTTCCATTTTATGTAGATCAATGGGGCCACCTAGTGCTTGGTGTAGATGAAGCAACTTCAGCAAGTATTCGCAAACAAGCCAGAGACAGCACGGTGTGGAGCTGGATGAACACAGCAGGCCAGGCAGCATCAGAGGAGCAAGAAAGGTGACGTTTTGGGTCGGGACCCTTAGAAAATTTCCTGTTCCTCTGATACTGCCTTGCCTGCTGTGTTCCTCCAACTCCACACTGTCCTATCTCTGACTCCAGCATCTGCAGTTCTTGCTATCTCCACAAACAAACCAGTTTGTTTTCACTTCAGTTGCTGAAAGGAAAATTCTTTTATGGTACACTTTAAGCTTTTGCATAGTTATAACTAAGCAAATATAGAAAATTATAGGCTGGATATTATAGTACCCACTGTATGGGTTTGAAGATTGGGTCTTTTGCTGTCCAATTTTTCCTAGTGGGCAAGAGAAGCCATGTGTGGCTCATCCTTGAGCCAATGTAAGCCCTTAAGTGATCAGTTGGTGGCTACATAAGGATCTTGTACCTTCACTGCTTGTACTTGACCTACAGCAGGGGAGACCTTCTTCATGATCCTCTGGGACAACTGGAGGCACCTCCATCAATAGGCATTCTCCACGTTAACCCTCCCTGGGATCTTGAAATGGCCCCACAACCTCTGCACCCATCTACCCTCTATTGTTGAAACCATCAACCCTAAACTGAACTGGGCTGCTCAGCATGGGGGACTGGCTGATAACATGTCTACAATAAATGTTTGTGGCTCAAGGAGATTCGGCTCAGATGTCAGTGAACTGGAAGATGAGCTTTAAACTCTGTAAAATATTAGGGAGGGGACAGTTGTACCTGGAGGCAGTCAGATCATTTAGGATAGAGTCTTCTGATTCAATCAATGGTCAGGCACAAATAGGTTGACTGCAAGTTAGGCAGATAAAGAGACAGAAGGCAGGAGTGTCAGCCTCTGCAATATTTCACTAGATTGGTCATTCTTTCTGCTTGTCTGGAAGGCTCCAGAGTGGATGTGTTAACTCATCACGGCACCTTGATGCAAGAAACCATTCGAGTGAGGAAAGCAATGAGGAATGAGTAGTAGTAGAGGATGGTATGGTAATGTATTGTTACGGACCAGACCAGACCCACTCAAAATATATTACAAAGATAGCCTAGACCTTAACTTTTTCTTATTTTAAAGGCAAGTGCCAGGCATTGCGTTCTGGATGAAATTCAATTGGCTAAACTATCAGGCTTGAAGCAAAACATACTTTATTCATACACTGTAGTTAAAATACAACAAAAGAAGAAGGAAATTAGAATAACTTTATTGGAAAACTTAACAGAATAATAAATTATTTAACTACTAAATGGTAACTGGTCCAATATACTAACATCCCATAAACACACTCTTGGAAAAAGGCAAATTTAGTAAAATAGATTGCTTCACAGGCATTTCTTCAGTCCAGGAGGAAAAACATTAAGGATAAACTCGGAGAGAGGGAGGGTAGCAGGGAGAGGTGTACTGCAGCTTCCAAAACCTGCTTCAAGCCCCCAACAACAACTGCTACTGAAAAACTAAAACTAACATTCTGGTTCTGTGGGATCTTGCTCCACCAATTCTGGCTGCTTCTATTGTTCCTATTTAAAAGAAAAACAAGGCCTCACAAACTGTTTGCTTAAATAGTTCTGAGTAGATTGTCTGGCATCTGTCTCTCAACCTTTATTCATAAAAAAACTTAGGATAAAATGTACCTTTTAAAACCATAGTATCATCATAGTATTGCACCCAACTGCATAGATTGGCAAATGGCAAGAGGTGGGTTACATGCTTGAAACATTCGAAACACAGCTTCATTTAATATAGTAAACATACAGCAAGTTTGGAATTCTGAAATCCATTGTATCAAGTGATACTGGTGTTCCACATATTCTATAGAAATACTTACCACTTTGTCAAGCCAGTTTCAAAACTTAGTTCCATTGTCTGTATTCGCAAATGCTATCACCTGTTTGAAATAATGCAGGATTTTGTTCTCAGTGCTGGTCTTTGTCCCTTCTTCATGCCTAATGCAAGTTAAACTACTGATTTTGGTTTTGACCAGGATCCAACTCATACAGGGAAGCTGCAACATAAATTCAGAGATAACAAGGTGTAGAGCTGGATGAACACAGCAGGCTAACAGCATCAGAGGAGTAGGAAAGCTGACGTTTTGGGTCTAGACCCTTCTTCAGAAATGGGGGAGGGGAAGGGGGTTCTGAAATAAATAGGGAGAGAGGGGGAGGCGGATAGAAGATGGATAGAGGAGAAGATAGGTGGAGAGGAGACAGACAGGTCAAGGAGGCGGGGATGGAGCCAGTAAAGGTGAGTGTAGGTGGGGAGTTAGGGAGGAGATAGGTCAGTCCAGGGAGGATGGACAGGTCAAGGGGGCGGGATGAGGTTAGTAGGTAGGAGATGAGGGTGGGGCTTGAGGTGGGAGGAGTGGATAGGTGGGAGGACAGGTTAGGGAGGTGGGTACGAGCTAGGCTGGTTTTGGGATGCGGTCGGGAGAGGGGAGATTTTGAAGCTTGTGAAGTCAACGTTGATACCATTGGGCTGCAGTTCCCAAGCGAACTATGAGATGCTTTCCTGCAACCTTTGGGTGGCATCGTTGTGGCACTGCAGGAGGCCCAGGATGGACATGTCGTTCAAGGAGTGGGAGGGGGAGTTGAAATGGTTCGCGACTGGGAGGTGCAGTTGTTTGTTGCGAACCAATTGTAGGTGTTCCACAAAGTGGTCCCCAAGCCTCCGTTTGGTTTCCCCGATGTAGAGGAGGCCACAACAGGAACAGCGGACACAGTATACCACATTAGCAGATGTGCAGGTGAACATGTGTGCAACCACCTGGAAATCGATATCCATTTCAAGCCTATCGATTCCCACGGCTACCTAGAGTACACCTCTTCTCAAACATCTTGCTGCAAAAAGGCCATCCCCTATTCCCAATTCCTTCGCCTCTGCCGCATCTGCTCCCAGGATGAGGCATTCCACTGCCGGACATCCCAGATGTCCTCGTTTTTCAAGGACCGCAACTTCCCCCCCTCAGTGGTCGAAAACACCCTCGACCGTGTCTCTCGCATTTCCCGCAACTCATCCCTCACACCCCCTACCCGCAATAACAGCCAAAACAGAATCCCCCTCGTCCTCACGTACCACCCCACCAACCTCCAGATCCAACGCATCATCCTCCGACACTTCCGCCATCTGCAATCCGACCCCACTATCAAAGACATTTTTCCCTCCCCACCCTTATCTGCTTTCCGGAGGGACCACTCTCTCCGTGACTCCCTTGTCCGCTCCGCACTCCCCACTAGCCCCACCACACCCGGCACTTTTCCCTGCAACCGCAGGAAGTACTACACCTGCCCCTACACCTCCCCCCTCATCCCCATCCCAGGCTCTAAGAAGACTTTCCACATCAAACAGATGTTCACCTGCACATCTGCTAATGTGGTATACTGTGTCCGCTGTTCCCGTTGTGGCCTCCTCTACATCGGGGAAACCAAACGGAGGCTTGGGGACCACTTTGTGGAACACCTACAATTGGTTCGCAACAAACAACTGCACCTCCCAGTCGCAAACCATTTCAACTCCCCCTCCCACTCCTTGAACGACATGTCCATCCTGGGCCTCCTGCAGCGCCACAACGATGCCACCCAAAGGTTGCAGGAAAGCATCTCATCTTTCCTTGGGAACCCTGCAGCCCATTGGTATTAATGTGGACTTCACAAGCTTCAAAATCTCCCCTCCCCCGACCGTATCCAAAAACCAGCCCAGCTCGTACCCGCCTCCCTAACCTGTCCTCCCACCTATCCACTCCTCCCACCTCAAGCCCCATCCCCATCTCCTACTTACTAGCATCATCCCGCCTCCTTGACCTGTTCGTCCTCCCTGGACTGACATATCCCCTCCCTAACTCCCCACCTACACTCACCTTTACTGGCTCCAACCCCGCCTCCTTGACCTGTCTGTCTCCTCTCCACCTATCTTCTCCTTTATCCATCTTCCATCCGCCTCCCCCTTTCTCCCTATTTATTTCAGAACCCCCTTCCCCTCCCCCATTTCTGAAGAAGGGGCCAGACCCGAAACATCAGCTTTCCTGCTCCTATGATGCTGCTTGGCCTGCTGTGTTCATCCAGCTCTATACCTTGTCATCTCAGATTCTTCAGCATCGGCAGTTCCTACTATCTCTATAGCATATATTCAGTGTCACTTCAAAGATCTGAATAGATGAAATGAAACCAAGGAAACCTGCACTCATTTCAAATGTGCCACAGATACTAAGAATGTCAGGTTATGTTTATAGATAGCATCAGTAAAAATAACTGGAGGTGATATGGATTATACCAAGACTTATTATCAAGAGCACATCCAGATGAGAAATTCTAATCTGCTCTTCATAGTGCACAATAGTGCTAGGGAAACAAAAAAAAAGTCTTCTGACAGCACATACATGACATGAATATCACTTCATTGGAAATAAAGTCTCATATTCATAAATGTGTTGACCCTTTACATTATTACCTCTCTGATCAACTGTGTGACGATACTGTGCCTTTAAGAGATGTGTTCTGTGCTGTTTCTCTTGCCACAGTGGGGCTGAAATGTCTCCTTCAGACACGCAGTTGATGAACAGCTTTTGAGTTCTCCCTGGGTGTTTTTTTCATAATAAGGCAAAAGTCTTGTTGAGTGGGTGGGGTCCAGTTTCACAAAGACCCAGGAGGTTTTTATTTGCTGTCAGTCGTTGAATAGGTTTTGCTGGCTGCTGCAGCTAAAAGCTGGAGTTCTCCGCTGCTAGAGTGAAGTTTTAGACAGTGAGGCTTCCTCTTAAAAATCAGAAGGAGCAGGTTGTTTCTTTCAGTGTTTCTTTTTTCTCGACTGAAGGGAGTCAGCATGTGAGAATTGTAACTATGTAACTATGTTGCTGAATTGCCTTTGTCAAGGGTATGTTTGTAGAATGCTGCCTATATTGGAACAGTTAGTGATTAGTGGCATGGTGGCATAGTGGTTGGCACTGCTGGACCTGAGTTTCTGCCCGGATACTCTTGTTTCCTCCCACAGTCCAAAGATGTGCAGGTTAGGTGGATTAACCATGCTAATGGCATGGCATGGTGGCTCATTGGTTAGTACTGCTGCCTCACAGCACCAAGGACCTGGGTTTGATTCCACCCTCGGGCGACTGTCTGTGTGGAGTTTGCACATTCTCCACGTGTCTGCGTGAGCTTCCTCTGGGTGCTCTGGTTTCCTCCCGCAGTCCAAAGATGTGCAGGTTAGGCAGATTGGCTATGTGAAATTGCCCCATAGTGTCCAGGGATGTGTGGGTTAGATGTGGTAAATGCAAGGTTATAGGGTAGGGGGTGGATCTGGGTGGGATGCTCTTCAGAGGGTTGGTGTGGACTTGATGGGCTGAATGATCTGCTCCTGCACTGTAGCGATTCCAGTTCTAAATTGTCCATAGTACATAGGCATGCGCTGGCTAGGTGGACTAACCATGGTAAACACAGAGCTACAGGTTTAGGGTAGGTGGGTGGGATTGCTTTGGAGGGTCAGTGATGACTCAATGGGCCAAATGGATGCTTTCTGCATAATAAAGATTCTATGATTATCTTGTTATCTATTTTAATAAAGTAAAGCTATATGAATCTTTCTTTTTGTTGTATTTTAACTGTGTTGTACAAATAAAGTGTGTTTTGATTAAAGCTTAGTGGTGGACCAATTGAATCATACCTGGAACACAACAACTTAGACTTACCTTTTAAAAAATATAAAAGTTAGGGACTAGGCTATCACCATAATTTATTTTGGGGGCACTGGTCTGGTCCATAACAATTGTCATCCATCAGTCATGATTTCAATGACCTGTGTAGGGAATATTAGAAATAAAACAGGCCCTTAGTAATCTTGAGTAGTCAGCATTTGCATCATCCATTACTGACTGTTTAGGACAGTCCTCACTACAGTGAGACATGGAGGACTTGAACAAGGAGAGAGTCATGAAAAGCCTACAAATGGACATCTGACATAGTAGAACTTATTTTCCCAATGAATGCAGCATAAGGCATAGTGCTCAAATACAGGAGGATGTTGTAAGATGACTGAATTCTTGTATCCCACACACCACCAGGAACGGTAGCATTACTATAAGAGCATGTTGTCAAATTCTTACAATCGAAGATGAGAAGAAACTACTTCCACCGCCTTGCGCAGCCTCACAGACGTTGGATTGTCTTTGTGAATTGTGGTCCGCAGGTGAGACTCTTAAGGTCATCTGTGACTACTTCTGCTTTTCAGAGATGACTTTTTTCAATCTGTAATGATCAATGATCTGGTCAGGATTGCTTGTGGTCAGGATTTGTATTCAACACATTTGGTCATTTCATGTCTTTTAACGTGCAGAATTTCAGAACGTGCTGTACAGTGTAAGTACTTGCTTCATACAACTGCTTCTTGAAGATCCTCACATCATGGAGTCCACATCCTCAGGTAAAGTAGAACTTCCTCTACCCACTCTGGGTGTAGTGGCAGTTTTTTCTCATTGCCATTACACATTTCTGATTTGGGTGAGGGTGCAAGCCAACATTTTGTACAGCATGTCACAGGCTCAGCCCGTTCATCTAGGTGACCCAAAATGGTCACATTCTTTTCTTCCTTGCAATCCCTGTCAAACACAAATGTTGCAAGCTGCCCATCCAACTGTATTATATAAGTCTTCATCTCCCCACTTTAGCACTGAGCCCTGGTCCTATATCACACAGTACAGTCTGGACCACCAAAATTAACCTACACACCCCACTTTCCTGTACTAGGTGCATAGACTTGAATGTTATGACACTTCAAATGCTCAGGGAAGTCGTCTTTAAAGGTTGTGAGTTTTTCCACCTCAAATATTCTCTTCAGCAGATACCCATCAGCCTCTGGATGAAAAAGGTTTCCCTCAATTCCCCTTCAAACTTTCTGCCTTTTGCTTTAAAATTATGCCCCTTGATGTCAACATTTCCAATAAGGGGAACAGTCGCTTTCTATTTACCCTATCTATACTCCTCATAATCTTATGCACCTCAATCAGGTCTCAATTCAATGTTCTCTGCTTCAAAGAAAACAACCTGATCTTATCCAGCCTCTCTTCAGATCTGAAATGCTCCATCCTACGCAACATCCTGGTGAATCCCCTCTGTACCCACTCCAGTTCAAACACATCCTTCCTATAATGCAGTGACCAGAACTGCACACGGTTCTCCAGTTGTGGCCTAACCAAAGTTCTGTACAGCTCCAAAATAACCTCAGATAACAAGGTGTAGAGCTGGATGAACACAGCAGGCCAAGCAGCTTCAGAGGAGCAGGAAGGCTGATGTTTCAGGCCTAGACCCTTCTTCAGACCCTGCTCCTCTGATGCTGCTTGGCCTGCTGTGTTCATCCAGCTCTACACCTTGTTATCTCAGATTCTCCAGCATCTGCAGTTCCTACTATCTCCAAAATAACCTCCCTGCTTTTATAATCCAAGCCATGATTGATAAAGACAAGCATATCTTATATCTTCTTAACTACCCTATCAACCCATCCAGCCACCTTCAGGGTCTGTGGACAAAACCCCAAGATCCCTCTGTTCCTCAGAGCTTCCTGGTGTATTGTCATTCATTGAATATTCCATTGTCTTGTTCTTTACTTCAAAGTGCCTCACCTTATATTTATCAAGGTTAAATTTCATCTGTCATCATCTAACTAATCAGTTTATATCCTAAAACCTGTAACCTAAAACGTTCCTCCTCACAGCCACCTAGCCAATCTTTGTGTCATCCACCCTCCACCCAATCCCCCAACATTCTCATCTACATCATTAATGGATATCACAAATAATAAGAGACCCAGCATTGATCCCTGTGGTATGCCGTTGCACACAGATTCCAGTCACACAAACAGCTTCTAGCATTGCTGTCTGTCTCCTGTCACTAAGTCTATTTTGGATCAAACTTGCAAAGTTGCTTTTTATTTATTCACTCACGGGGCATGGGTGTTACTGGCTGGCAAGTATTTATCACCCAAACCTGCTTGCCCTTGAGAAGGTGGTGGTGAGCTGTCTTGTTGAAGAGTTGCAGTCTATTTGATGTAGGTAGACCCACAAAGCCCTTATGGAGGGGATTCCAGGATTTTGATTTTAAATCACCATGAGCTTGTATCTTCTTTATCAGTTTCCCATGTTAGTAGCAGATCGGTAGGAAGGCCAGCCCAAGAATTTTACCACACCCCGTCCCTCAAGCTCTCACCTAACTTTTAAATCTGCCAGTGCAGGGAAATGACAAAGTTTTGGCCTTGCTGTTTAGATAGCGAAGGATGCACTGGAATGTCTGATTAATAATCTGCCTGCCACCTCATTTGAGTGAAGGCCCTCATGATACTGAGCTCCAGGTCCCTCAGTCACCATGGAGATAAATGACAATTCAGTGTTCTTTCAATGAAGAAATATTCAACCACACACTGAGAGATCTGCTCAGGAACTGGATGCAGCATCTTTCCTGATAATCTGAGCACCCAAAAAATTGTCTTCTGAACCCAACTAACTTTTTAATTCTAACAATTATGCCTGAACGTACCTTGTTGAACTGATGTTCAGCTGCTGGAATTGACACAGTGTGACTATATTGTCTTTAAGCAGAGGACACACATTGTTACCTAGAATGTATCTGAATACTTGACTGTTTTCCTAGAACAGAACTAAGTGGTGCTCAGTTGCCTCATAGTGAAAATATTGCGGCAATCTCCAAAAGATCTGATATTCATAAAGACAATTCATTGCTGTTCATCACAAACTGACTGAATATTGAATTCCCTTGACAGTAAGATGTTTAATGGTTTATGGCAATGCAGCTTATCTATTTCTCCCTGAATTTTGGAGAATCCTACAGTATTGCAGAACTGAATGGCGTTTTCATGCTGCTGTGATGGAATGGTACCAAAATGTATGAATTTATCTTGTTTTTTTAAAAGTGGGTAAAGCTTTCCCCATTATAACTTCAGCAGAAGATCAATGGAATTAAGGGAAATGGCTTATAAGCTGTTTACACCAATTTTCTGGAATTTTTGTTGTACCTCTACCGTAGAACCAACAAGGGACCAAGCCAAGCCTTGTGTATATTTTACATGAAAACTGAAGCAGTGGGGAGCGGCATATTGAATGGTGTATGTTGCTCATGGGACAGCAGCTGGCATAATTCAACTGCCAACTTAATGCCAGGGAATTCTTCAGGCATTGATAACAATGAGATAAGCAAGTTCTAAGCTGCTCAAGAACTCTATTAAAAAGGTGGCTGGAGGATTGTGGGGGACAGCCAGCACTAATTTATATCACTCCACCAGAGGACCTAAAAGATTCACCCCAAATAATACATAGAGGCTCAAGTTACACATGTTTATGAACAAATCTCACAATTCAAAACTGGTCATCCATGAGATACTGTGGGCCATCAGTAGTGGCAGACTTGTATTCAACAACAACTGTTAACTTAAAGGCTCAAGATATCCTCCCTCTACTTTTACTGTCAGGTCAGGTCAACTGGGAGTACAGGAAGAGATGCCAGGAACACACCAAGTAAAGCTGAAAATGAGGCATCGATTTGATCCAGCTACCAAACTGGATTTTTTTTTTGCCAAACAGCATAAATAGCAATTGATAGACAGAGCCAATCCACTCCTGAATCGATGGATCAGATGTATGTTCTGCAGTCCGACCACATTTGGTCACGAACAGTGATGGACAATCTAATGGAATGCTGGCCTTTACATCTGGAGGACAGGAGTACAAGGATGCAGAAATTACACTGCAGTTAAACAAAACCCTGGTTGGACCCACTTGAAATACTGTGAGCAAATCCTGGCACCACACCTTTGAAAGGATATATTGGCCTTGGAGGGAGTAAAATGTAGGTTTACAAGAATAATATCTGGACTTCAGGGATTAATTTAAGAGGAGTAATTATATAAATCGGGCATTTTCTCGAATGTAAAAGTTTAAGATGTGATCTGATCAAGGACACTAACAGGAAAAGACAGGGTAGATAAAGTTACAATGATTCCACTGGTTGGAAATTCTAGAAGTAGGGGACATAGTCATAGAATTGTACAGCATAGAAACAGACCCTTCAGACAAATTGTCCATGCTAACCAGATATCCTAACTTAACTTCATCCCATTTTCCAGAAATTTGTCTCATATCCCTCTAAACCCTTCCTATTCATATACCCATCCAGATGTCCTCTCACCTTAAACCTATATGCTCTAGTTTTGGACTCCGCTACCCTGGAGAAAAGACCTTAGCTATTCACCCTATCTATGCCCCTCATGATTTTATAAACTTCTATAAGGTCACCTCTCAGCCTCTGAAGCTCCAGGGAAAATAGCCTCAGCCTATTCAGCCTCTCCCTATAGCTGAAACCCTCCAACCCTGTCAACATTCCTGTAAATCTTTTCTGGAACCCTTTCAAGTTTCACAATATCCTTCCTTTAGCAGGAACACCAGAACTGAATACAGTATTCCAAAAGTGGCCGAACCAATGTCCTGTAAAGCCTCAATATGACGTCTCAATTTCTGTACTCAATGCAATGACCAGTAAAGACAAGCATTCCAACTGCCTTCTTCACTATCCAGTCTACCTGTGACTCCACTTTCAAGGAACTATGAACCTGCACTCCAAGGTCTCTTTGTTCAGCAACACTCCCCAGGACCTTACCAATGGGTGTATAAGTCCTGCCCTGAATAGTCTTTCCAAAATGCAGCACCCCACATTCATCTAAATTAAACTCCAACTGCCACTCCTCAGCCCATTGGCCCATCTGATTGAGATCCTGTTGTACTCTGAGGAAATTTCTTCACTGTCCACTATACCACATTTTGAGAATTAGGGCCAGAAAATTGAGGGGAGATGTTAGAAATTACTTCTTTCCACAAAGGATGACAGATGTTTGAAACTCTCTTCCACAAATGGTAGTGGATGCTGGATCAGTTGTTAATTTTAGAATCTAAGATAGATAACATTTTGACAGATAACAGGATATGGGCCAAATGCAGTTGTATGGAATTAGGCCATAGACCAGCCATGAACTCGTTGAGGGGCTGAATGGCCTCCTTCCGTTCCTATATTCCTAACTTACTACAAGAGGAGGCTTCATAAGTATCCCATCCTCAATGATGTAAGAGCCTAGCACATCAGTGCAAAAGACTAGAGTGAAGCATTTGTATCTTCAGCCAAAGGTACTGATTGTACCTCGTCCTTAGGTTCCCAACCTCACAGTTGCCAGTCTTTAACCAATTCAATTCACTGCTTATATTATGAAGAAATAGTTGAAAGCACAGGATTCTGCAAGGGTTATGGACCCTGTTAACATTCTAGCAAGAGAACCAGAGATGTGCTACAGAAATAGCCGCTCCCCTAGCCGAGATGTTTCAGTCCAGCCACAACACTGCCATCTAACCAGCAATATGGAAAATTGCCCAGGTATGTTGAGTGCACATAAAGCAGGACAAATTCAATGTGGCCAATTATCACTTTGTCAGGTCACTTTCAATCAGCAGAGAAGTGATAGAAGGGGCTGTCAATAGTCCTATCAAGCAGCATTTGCTCAATTGTAATGTACACACTGACCCTCAGTTTGGGTGCAGCAGTGCTACTCAGCTCCTGATCTCATTACAGCCTTATTTCAAACATGGACAAAACAGCTGGACTCAAGAAGAGAGTTGAAGGTGACTGCCATTGATATCAAGGCAGCAATGAATTGAATGAACCAGTTCTACCAAAACTGGAATCAATGGGAAATAGGAGGAAACTCTCCACTACTTAGAACTATACCTGCACTTAGGAAGATGGTTATGGCTGTTGACAGTCAATCATCTGAGCCCCAGGAAGTGTTCCGCGGGGTAGCGTCCTTGACTCAACCATCTTGAACTGCTAGATCAATGACCTTCATTCCAACATAAGGTGAGAAGTGGGCATGGCCATTGAAGATTGCACAATTTCCAGCACTATTTGCGACTCCTCAGACCCTAAAATAGTCTATTTGAATATTAGAAATAACAAGGTGTAGAGCTGGATGAACACAGCCCGTCAAGCAGCTCCGGAGCTGCTTGACGGGCTGTGTT
>NC_063332.1:100036423-100059067 GCF_021869965.1 Rhincodon typus
CCCTTCCTAACTCCCTACCTACACTCACCTTTACTGGCTCCATCCCCACCTCTTCGACCTGTTTGTTTCCTCTCCACCTATCCTCCTCCCACTCTCTCCCTATTTATTTCAGAACCCCCTTCCCCTCCCCCTTTTCTGATGAAGGGTCTAGGCCCGAAACGTCAGCCTCTCTGCTCCTATGATGCTGCTTGGCCTGCTGTGTTCATCCAGCCCTGCACCTTGTTATCCTGGTAAACCTTTCCTGCACCCTCTCCGAAGCCTCCACATCCTTCCTGTAATGTGGCGACCAGAATTGAACACAATACTCTAAATGTGGCCAAACCAAAGTCTTATAGAGCTGCAACATGACATCCTGATTCTTGTACTCAACTCTCCGACCAATAAAGGCATGCATGCTATATGCCTTCTTTACCACCCTATCTACTTGCATGGCTACTTTCAAGGTACTATGGACTTCAACCCCAAGATCAATGGTGTTCACAGTCCTGCCAGTAACTGTATTGTTTTCTTTAACATTTGATCTCCCAAAGTGCAGCTTCTCTTACTTACCCAGATTAAACTCCATCTGCCATTTCTCTGCCTATATCTGCAATTGATCTATATCCTGCTGTATCCTGCAGGGGAGGGAATGGCCCAGTGGTATTATTGCTGGACTGTTAATCCAGACAGCCAGATAATGTTCTGGGGACCTGGGTTCAAATCCCGCTATGCCAGATGGTGGAATTTGAATTCAATAAATATCTGGAATTAAGAATCTAATGATGACTGTAAATACGTTGCCAATTGTCGGAAAAACCCATCTGGCTCACTTATGCCCTTTAGGGAAGGAAACTACCATCCTTACCTGGTCTGGCCTACACATGACTCCAGACCCACAGCAATGTGGTTGACTCTTAACTGCTGTCTCGGCAATAAATGCTGCCTAGCCAGTAACGCCCTCATCCCTTGATCCTTTGACAACCTCCTACACTATCTACAACTCCACCAATCTTTGTATCGTCTGTAAACTTACTAACCCACCCATCTATGTTTTCGTCTAAGTCATTTATATATATCACAAACAGCAGAGGTTCCAGTACAGATCCCAGTGGAACACTACTAGTTACGGACCTCCAGCCTGAAAAATACCCTTCTACCACTACCCTCTGTCTTCTATGGGCAACCAATTCTAAATTCACGCGGCCAAGTCACCATGGATCCCACGCATCTTAATCTCCTGGATGAGCCTACCATGAGGCACCTTGTTGAAAACCTTACTAAAATCCATATAAACAACATCCACTGTTTTACCCTCTTCAATCACCTTCATCACCTCTTCGAAAAATTCAATCAAGTTTGTAAGACATGACCTGCCCTGCACAAAGCCATGCTGATTGTCCCAAATTAAGCCATGCTTTTCCAAACGTGTGCAAATTCTATCCCTAAGAATTCTCTCCAATAGCTTCCCAACTACCAATGTGACACTCACTGTTCTGTAGTTTCCTGGATTATCTCTATTTCCCTTTTTGAACAGAGGAAAAACATTAGCTACTCACCAGTCCTCCACGACCTCTCTAGTGGTAAGTGAGGATACAAATATCTTGGTGAAGCCCCAGAAATCTCCTCTCATGCCTCTGTCAACAACCTGGGGTAAATACCATTGGGGCCTGGGGACTTATCCAACTTAATGCTCTTCAAGAGATCCAACACCACATCTTTCTTGATCTCGAACTGCCCTAGCTTAGTAGCATGCTCTACACAAATCTCACTATACTCCATATCCTTTCTTGGGCAAATACCAATATGAAGTACTCATTTAAGATTTCATGCATATTCCCTGCCTCCAAGCTAAAGTTTCCTCCTTTATGTTTGAGCAGTCCTACCTTCTCACTAGTTATCCTCTTGTTTTTAATGTATCTATAGAATGCCTTGGAATTCTCTTTAACCCCACTTACCAAGGTCATTCCATTGCCCTCATGAGCCCTGTCCGATTTTAGCTTCCTAAACTTTAGATAGGCTTCTTTTTCCCTTTTAATTAAATTCACAACCTCCCTCATTATCCAAAGGTCCCTTACAAAGAACAAAAGAGAAGTACAGCACAGGAACATCATGCCCTAACTAATCTAAAAAACAAACCTTTTGCCCTTATGTGGTCCATATCCCTCTATTCCCTCCCTATTCATGTGACCATCCAAGCACCTCTTAAATATCGCCAACGTGCCTGCTTCCACCACCTCTTCTGGCAGGGTGTTCCAGGCTGCTACCATTCTCCACGTGAAAAACTTGCCCCGCACATTTCCCTTAAACCTTCCCCCTCTCAGCTTGAACCTGTCCCCCTTTGTAATTAATTCAACCCTGGGAAAAAGCCTCTGACTATCCACCCTATCTATACCTCTCATAATTTTGTAGATCTTTATCAGGTCTGTTCTCAGCTGTGGTGTTTGCAGTGAAAACAACCCTAGTTTTTTTTTAAACCTTTCATCGTTGCCAATGCCCTCAAGGCCAGGCAACATCCTGGTGAACCTTCTGTGTACTCTTTCCAAAGCTTCCACATCCTCCTTGTAGTGTGGTGATCAAAACTGTACACAATACTCCAGATGCGGCTCAACAAGGGTTTTATATAGCTGCAACATGTTTTACCAACTCTGATACTCCATGCCCTGGCTGATGAAGGCAAGCATGCCATATGTCTTCTTAATCACCTTGGCCACCCATGTTGCCACTTTTAGGGAACTATGGTCCTGCATGCCCAGATTGTTAAAAATGTTAATGTTCCTAAGGGTTCTACATCACAGTTTGATTCACACCTAAATTTGATCCTCCAAAATGCATCACCTCGCATTTGTCTGGATTAAACTCCATCTGCCACTTCTGTGCCCAAGTCGCCAATCTATCTATACCCTGTTTTACCTTTTCACAATTGTCGGCACTATCAGCAACTCCACCAATTTTTGTGTCATTTGCAAACTTGCCATCCTTATCCTTCCTCCTTACTGGAACATGCTGGTCTTGAACTCTTCCCAGCAGGTCTTTTAACAGTTTCCACATGTTGAATGTGGACTTGCCTGATATCAGCTCCTGCCTAATACTGACGTAATTTGCCCTTCCCCAATTTAGTACCCTCCTGCAAGTTCCTGACTTATCCTCGTTCATATCTATCTTAAAACTTAAGGAGTTGTGATCAATCTTACCAAAATGCTCTCCCACTGAAAGGTCAATCACCTGGGTGGGCTCATTAGCTAATACATGGTCTCCAGTATGGCCCCTCCTCTAGTTGGACTATCCACATACTGCTTCAAGAAATCCTCTTGGATTTACTTAACAAATTCCACCCCATCTAAGCTTCTTGCTCTAAGGCAGTCTCAGTCAATACCAGGGAAGTTAAAGTCACCCGCTATGACAACTCTGTTTTTATTGCACCTTTCCATAATCTGCCTACATATTTGTTCCTCAATCTCTCGGTCCCTGTTGGGAGGCCTACAGTATAATCCAATCAGAGTGACTGCACCCATCTTATTTTTCAGCTCCACCCAAATTCAGTGCAATATCTTGCTAATGCTCCTTTGATAGTGCTTTCCAAACCCACTACCTCTATCACCTTGAAGAACAAGGTCAGCAGATACATGGGAACAACACCAGCTGCAATATCTCCTCCAACCCACTCACCATCCTGACACGGAAATATATCACTGTTCTTTTGCTGACACTAAGTCAAATTCCTGGAACTCACTCCCTAACATCTTTGTGTGGCTGTTTCTACATGACATGGACTGTAGCAGTTCAAGAAGATAGCCCACCATCGCCTTGTCCAGTGTAATTAGGGGTGAACAATAAATGCTGACTCAGCCAGTCTTGCTCACATTCCTTCAGCAAATAACATAACAGACCAACCCCCAACCCAACTCCCTACGTACACTGACCTGTACTGGTTTCATCCTCGCCTCCCTGACCTGTCCGTCTTCTCTCCATTTATCTGCTCCACTATCCACCTTCTATCATCGCCTCCCCCTCTTTCTATTTATTTCAGAATCCCCTTCCCCTCCCCCATTTCTGAAGAAGGGTCCAGACCTGAAACGTCAGCTTTCCTGCTCCTCTGATGCTACCTGGCCTGCTGTGTTCATTCAGCTCCACACCTTGTTATCTCAGACTCCAACAATGGCAGTTCCTACTATCTCTAACAAAAAGCTAAGTCCCCAAAATCAGGCAAATGGTAGGCCTTAGATTTTTATACCTTACACATGGAGAAATGGTGCCAACTTGAGTCAGTGCAATGAGCTTTCAGAATCAGATTACTGGCTCTAATGTAACGATGATATTAAATAATTGTACGATTCTTCAGCTTATTTTCCTTGTTAAAATTTCATTGATCCTCTTTTATTGTTAATATACATTATTTCTTCCCAGAGTTACACCTTAATTTCTGAATCAACCAAATACAGATAATCCTACTACATTGTATAATGGAGCTTGCTTTATATATTTGCACTATTCTCATTGATTGCCTGTCTGTATAGAAGTAGGCAGCTTTAGAAATTCCCTGAGAGTAGCTTGAGCAGATCCAGTGTGACATTTGGCTTTTTGCCTAATTCGCAGGATGGATGATTCAAATTGTCAATGCACTGCAGCATTTTAGCAGCCCTGCCAAAAAAAACAAATTTTTTTTTAAACATTAAAAGAAGTAAACATAGTTTAAGAACCATTCATCAAGATTCACATTTTCTTCTGAGCAGGAACAATCCCTCGGTTAGTAAATGGGGATGTTTTGCAATTCAGGTATTTAGCACTAATCACAATGCACAATTCACAATTTAGTACTTTTCTCTCAATAGATTCTGCCGCTTCAATATTAGAAAAATTGAATTCAAGCAATGTTGATGTAAGACAGCTGTTATAACAACATAGTGAAAATCTTTATGAAGAAAGCGTTATTAACTTTGCCACCATTATGATATTGCATGCATCAACGATCAGACAAGCACTTGCCTTTAAGAAAACTAAGTGATGATATCCATGTGACACCATGCCTTGTGATATTCTTGTTAAAGGGCTCATGAGTTCTGTGCAAAGTGGTTACTGATGATTAGGTGTGAAGGTGACATGAGGGCAGATTAAAAGGTATGGAGGGATATGGATGGGCCTTGTATGAATGAGTGGGGCAGGTGAGGGGTAAAGGCTATGGTGCTTAACATTCATGTTCAGAACTGGGCCAAAGTTCAAGTGAATGGAGACGGGCCATTTAACTGTCCACATTGGAAACTGCCACCTCTGTTCCTGCCAAGGGTCTGCATCAGAAAGCAGTGACCTCAACTCTAGCATGGTCCCACCACTCAGCTGTGAAAATTATGTGGATGGGTTCTGCCAAGCAGGATATGAGATCGAAGCAGCAGGAAATGGTCTGATTTGTAATATTTGTCTTGAGAAAGAAAATCCCAGCCTAAAAATTTCTACTTAAATTCAGTCCATATTTTCTCCTTGTCTAAAAGAAAAATTGATCTCCCTTCCTCAGGTCCAAAGTGGACGACCTCAGTCTTTTTTCCACATTGAACAATATTTTTCACAATTGCTCACTGCCTACTCACTGAATCGATTCAGGTTTCTTTGCAGCTATCAGCCCCTATCTACACTATATATTGTGTCATCTAACTTAGTGTCTTCAGTAAACTAGCGAGAAACAGCCCTCTATTCTTTCATTCAAATAATTTCTAAATATTGTGCAAAGCTGAGACAGCCTAGTACAGATTTCTGTGGGACACTGTTTGATAAATTCTACCAATTTCAATGCATAATCATTATATTTACTTCCGGTCTTCCGCCTCTGAAACAAATTATCTCACATGTCAACAGTGTTGTCTATCTCACTTTTGTTAACAGTCCCTAATGCATAATGCTGTTGAATGCCTTCTCACGTATATGGAAATAGCATCCTTAGATGCTGTCATATTTACCATGTTAGTTACTCTTCGAATATTTTGAACTAAACTTGTAAGACATGACTTGTTCATTGCAATTCTAAGCCACGTCTTTGATCAGATCATCAGATAAGGGGAGGCAATGGCCTCATGGTATTATCACTAGACTGTTAATCCAGAGACCTAGATAATCTTCTGGGGACCTGGGTTCAAATCCCACCATGGCAGATGGTGGGATTTGAATTCAATAAATATCTGGAATTAAGAGTCTAATGATGACCAGGAATCCATTGCTGATTGCCAGGAAAAACCCATCTGGTTCATTAATGTCCTTTAGGGAAGGAAACAGCCATCCTTACCTGGTCTGGCCTACATGTGACTCCAGACCCACAGTAATATGGTTGACTCTTAATTGCCCTCTGGGCAATAAATGCTGCCTGACCAGCGACACCCTCATCCTGTTAATGAACAAAGAATTTTCCCAAATGCTTTGTTCTTTCCCAAATTGAACAATATATGGGAATAATTCCTGAATTGGGTGTGGCTCAGAAGATTACAACTTCCTCATCTACTTATTTTAATAACTGGGGAGGAAACATCAAAACCAGGGGAATTGATCATGTTTAATACCACAATTTTGTCCACTATTATTTACTAACCAATATAGTTAGTTCATTCCCTTGATTTATTTTTAGGTTGCTTAGTATCTCTAATATTTTATACCAATCATCTACTATGAAATGTACACAAAATAATTGCATAGGGGGTCTGCCAGTCTTAATTTCCAATTACAATAACACCTATGATCATAATTAAAGATTACTCAGCCACACACTTTCTCTTAAAATGACGAGAAAGCAGAGATGGCAGGTCAGGTAGTGTTCAGGCTCCTGGCCCATCCACGCCCTTTTGGCTGGCCGGTTACATCCTTCCTTTTATTTTATTATTTCTTCTTATTATTCTTTCTTGATTTCACCTTTTGTGTCAAATAAATCTTTTCTTTGTTCTGCAGCTGAGGCGCGGCAGTTTCAGTTAGACTGTCCAGAGTCCTTTGTGGTTTCGGCAGGTCCCCGGTCAGCGGTGGATACAGTCAGGCCCAGGGCAGGGTTTCAATGGGCCCCAGGGCTTTGGCGGTTTTGGTCAGACCCTGGGTCAGCAGGCCCCAGTCCTTGGCAGTTGGACAAGCCCTGGTCTTCGTTAGTGTTCAGTTCAGGAAACCACAAGACCGTGGAATGAACAAAATATGATATTTGTCTTAACACTGTCTCAGCTTTTAAAAAATGATAATTTATGTAATTAAATGGCACCATATTTGTGGTGACTTATACACATTTAACTATACTTTCACAAATGCAAGTAGCAATGAACTTTATCTATCTATCTAATAGCTTTTAAAATGATGTACGTGGCAGAACATTTTGAAGCAGAATCTAGGAGTGTAACCAATTACTGCCCTTTGACTTCAGGCTGGATGTTTAGTGTCAGAGGTTTGCACTGATCCTCCAACAGAAATGATGGTAGAATCAGGTTTTGTTCTATTCTCTCGTCCCTCTCAGCTCCTCACAGAACCAAAGAGAAATTTAAGAATCAAAAAATATATACTATGCCAATATTAATAGCTGCTGCTTTTCCAGGCTGAAGTTTTGAAAAAAAACCTGTAACTTCAATTTGTGTCAGTTTTGAAGGTGATAATGGCATTGTGGTGATGTCACCCTGGCCAATACTATAGGGCACAGGTTCAAGTCCCAGCAAGGGCAACTGGCCAAATTTAAATTCAGTTCATAGTTGCGCTAGACAGGGTACAGAGGAGATCTACCAGGATGCTGCCTCAGCTGGACAGCATGAACTATGAGGGAAGATTGGATAGGCTGGGGTTGTCTTCCTTGGAGATGCAGAGGAACCTGATAAAGGAGTATAAAGTTATGAGGGGCCTAGATAGGAAGGCACGTTTCCATTAGTAGAGATTTCAATAACCAGGGGAGCATCGCTTTAAGGTAAGAGGGAGAAGGGTAAGAGGAGGTTTGAGGAGAAACTTTTCACACAGACAGTGATGGGAGCCTTGAGCTCTGTGTGAAAGGATGATCGAGTCAGAAAATGTTTTAACATTTGATCAGTATTTCTATATTCAGTTGCTATTGCCTCCAAGGCAGTGGGTAAAAAGCTGGAAAATGGGATTAGTGTAGTCAGATCTGTGTTGACATGAAAGGCTGAATGGCCTCCTTCTGTGCTGTAACCACTATGCATCTTGTCGTAATTTAGGTACAACTATAAGCAGATGCCCAGCCTTGTATATTCACTGATATGATCTATCCATAAAGGTGACAAAATATGATCTGCACATATTTGGTCACCAAATTTCTGAATGTTTTCTTGCCACATTTTCCTATAAATTTCAGAATTGGAACTAAATGGGATACATTTCCTCGCCTATGAAATGAGGAGTCAAAAATGCAACCAGTGGAATGTTCACCATTTCTAGCAGAAGTCATGTCCATAATATGAGTATAAATAATCAACCATTTTCAAAGAAACCAACAGTCTCTTTCACGGATTAATATAACAGACATTGATCAAGCTGGGTAAAGAACAATCCCCAGCATTAGTGTATCACTCTGTAAAAGTGATAGAAAAAATTACCCTCCAGACAATGTGAGGCGATGTTAGAAACTAAATTTAAGAAATGGATTTGTATTAAATTATAGAATCCCTACAGTGTGGAAGCAGGCCATTTAGCCCATCAAATCCACACCGACCGTCCAAAGAGCATCCCACCCAGACCCACCCTATCCCTGTAACCCTGCTTTTCTCATGGCTAATCCATCTAACCTGCACATCTTTGGACTGTGGGAAGAAACTGGAGGAAACCCACACAGATATGGAGAGACAATTGCCCGAATCTGGAATCAAAAGCGGGTCCCTGGCACCGTGAGGCAGCAGTGCTAACCACTGAGCCGCTGTGCCACCCTAGGAGGAGTAGAAGTTTCTTTTCACTTGGATCTATGACTGGCACCAGTCTGATCCTTCTGAATTGGAGTGCATGGCATCAAAGTGGAAATGGGGAAACAGTGAGCTATTGGAGGTACTCTCTGTTGTCTCCATTAATGTGCACAATCTGCCAATACCAGTACAGATAAAGTTTGAAGAATATAAATCATAGCTACGCTGCTGCAGTTACACTTATTAGCCTGGAGTGATCAATGGTAATGTATCCATTTTCTGGTGAAAGGCTCAATGTACCAGAATAAAGGTTTTGAAAGAATCAGATAGAAGATGAAGTTATTCAAGGAACAATGATGCTGGCCTGAATTTTGAAAGTTTGTACACTGTAGAAGGCAATGTACATTGGGGATAGGTGATGAAACTTAGGGATATAGGAACATGGAACAGCAGTTAGTCACTCAGACCCTGAAGCCTATTTATCAGATCATGATTGATTTGGACCTCAACTCCATTTAGTCATCTTTGCTAAATATTGCTAGCCATCCTTGTATCTATCAAACTGAATGCCAAAAAGTACTACAATCTGCCTTCAGTAGAGGGGGAAACAGAAGAAAAAGTTCTAGATTTGTATTGTTCATTGTGTGAAAAAGTATGTCCTGATTTCACTTCAAAATAACTAGATTTAGTTTTAAGATTATAGCCTCCCTCGCGGATAGACTTTACTACATGCTTCCAAATGGTGATCCCAAGCCCGCACTTTCCAGCAGTGAGGCTGCCATCCTTAATTGGCTCCCAGTACTGCCAACCGAATCCAAAGGCCAGCATTTCTGGATGTTCTGCAGCTCCATCAGGAGAGCTAGGATCTACTGACGCAGGGGGCTCTCTTGGAGGCATGAATCAAAACCAAAAAAGTGATAATGGTTGAAGCTAGTATCCTCTCAGAGTGGAGATCAAACACCATGGGATGATATCTTTGTGCCACGGATGCAGCCTTCCCTTCTACCACTCCGTCACTGGGGCAGAGAGACTCCAGCTCTAATGGCCCCAACCCGCTGCAGGGAGGTTACCTCTAGCGACCTGGCAGCCTCTGAATGTGATGGTCGGGTGTTCTGCAGCAGCAAAACGCTGATGAGGTTGCAGAATTGCCTTTTTCTGAGGCATTAACCAGCTAAACTATGTGCTGTCTCCCTGGAGCAGACAGCCAATCCATTCGCTGCCCTTCTCCTGTAGTAGAACGCATCAGAGTACAGCCTCAACATGGGTTTTCCTTAGTTTCCGGCCTCCTTCATGCTTCCAAATCCAGCACCATTACAACCGAGAAAGTTCCACTCCGTTTCTGGATTCCTTCACCAGAGGAAATAGTGTCTCTACATCTACCCTATCGACTCCTGTAATCATTATCAATAACTTAATTAGATCACCCTCCCAATTGGTTAAACCCAAGGAAACACAAGCCAAGTCTACGCAACCTGACATTATAATATAGCCCTTTAAACCCTGGTATTGTTGTGGTGAATGTGCACCGAGCACCCCCTAGGGTTAATGTATCTTTCCTACATTCAATAACCAAAATTGAATACATTAAAACAGTGGGGCCTTAGCAAGGGTCCATAAAACTGACACATAACATCCTCTCCTTTGAGATAAAGTCTGACATTTCACGTCATTTTGAGTGGTTTTTTGTCTACAGATTTAGAGGACACTGGTGAATGAGAGAAAACTTTTGAGTGAGGATATAGGCTAACAGTATGTTCAGACAGAGGAAGAGCAAGATTTGAACATTGTCTTAAAATCCTTAAACGTTACATAAAACGTTGTGCAAAATGTCGCCAACTTTGTAAACATTTCAATGGTTAAACATGAGTCAGATATAGCACACACTTGTAATTATCCTTGCAAGAGTACTTAATATTTTTCTCCTTCAGAATCCTTTCCAATACTGCAACACTGCTGACACCACAGGATTCTCTGCAAATCAAAACATAGATGGAGTTCAGTGTAATTCCCAAAATGAATCTTAACTGCTAAAACAGTTGGTTTCATGATCTTGAAAATAAGTACTTATCAAAGCTGCCCGAAAAAGTGAAATAAAAACAAAATGTTGGAAATGCTCAGCACATTTGGCATCATCTGTGGAGGGAGAAATTGAGTCAATATTTTGAATTAAATATATTTGCTTCATGGGAAAATATATAAGTGTCTAAGACCATGCTTTTCTTGCCCCATCCCCATGACATTTCTATGTTGTTTTTGTTCTGATGGAAGGTCATCGGCCTGAAATGTGAACTTTATTTCTCTCCACAGAAGTTCCCTGACAATTGGTGCTCTTTCACTGGAGAGCTGCTGGCTACTTGATTTGATTGCAACACTCAGAGGTGTGACTGGGTCCCTGATAGAGTTGGACATCCCACTCCTGAACAATTTAATGGCTCAACAACTGCAGGCTTCCTTGTTAAGTGGAGGTGGGCTCATCTGTGAATTCTGAATTACGGGCTGAGGGTCACTGCCTCTGTGTAAGATATGGGCCCATATTCCAGTTGCAATCTGTGGGGCCATTTATATTAGGACTGGTGCAAGTTGTAATCCCTTTGACGGCGAAGCTAAGTTGGCGCCCTGTTCTCAGGCTCTTTTCAATCCAGATGTGTTATTCAGGAAGGCAATGGCCTAGCGGTATTATAGCTGGACTCTTAATCCAGAGACCCAGATAATGTTCTGGGGACCCAGGTTCATATCCCGCCACAGCAGATGGTGGAATTTGAATTCAATAAATATCTGGAATTAAGAATCTAATGATGACCGTGTGTCGATTGTTGGATAAACCTATCTGGTTCACTAATGTCCTTTAGGGAAGGAAACTGCCATCCTAACCTGGTCTGGCATACACGTGACTCCAGACCCACAGCAATGTGGTTGACTCATAACTGCCCTCAGGTCAATTAGGGATGGGCAATAAATGCTGCCTGGTTGGTGACACCTCATCCCATGAATGAGTAAAGAAAAAAAATTCTCTGGCAGGATTATGATAGCAATCAAATGCCAGTTTCCTTTTTCAGTTCCATCACTCCTCTTTATTAAATACCCATGCTCTCATCTGTCTTCTGTGCAGTAGCACAGATATAGCGGGTATCTCTCCACTTGGGGAATCTATACTGTGCCACTCAATTAGATACCAGGCTGGAAATCTAACTCGCTTTACCATTCCACTGAGCTGCAATGGAAATGGCAAAAGTACTATGTAATAAAACCTACATCATGCATGCAATAAAAATTAAAAGACTTACTTATCAGGACCATTAATATTGTCCATGATCCAGAGTTGAACAAAGGTAATTCACTTATTGTCTAGTTTTCCAAGTTCAATTTCTCCAAAAATGCTAGTGACAATAAAGAAAGACATAATCAGTCAAATAAAGTCAAAATAGTAATGTAATCAATAAGAATATTGATAGGATATTCAGCGGAACAATAGTTTAAGTTGAAGCAACTGATTAATTGATGCATAACTTTCAACTCCAAATTCTGTTATGCACCATAAATTCCTTTTATAATAATGCCAAAGAAAATAAATATACATGCCACAATGAACATTTAATGTTCAAATAGTTTAGTATAATTTACTTAAGTCTTTAAAGTCAATATTGCCATGAGGGTATCCATGACCTGTTTAAAGATGCATTTCAAGTTAAGACCCTACAATAGTCTTATCCTTGAGTATTTACTACATTTGGAAAATATAACATTGCATTTGACCTCAAAGTACTTCTATGCTGGTTCATCAAAAACCCCATCTCTAATGCACACAAACATACACACCCACTGCTCACAAATATCTTTCTGATTGCCAACACTGTCATTTTCACATTTTCGGATAATTGTGATGATGGTAAAATTGGCAGGAACAGAAGATGAATACAACACTTGCTATCCAACCTTGCTTCCTGGCTTTGAATTCTCCAGTGGAAAATGGATCTGGAGCTGTTGAAAATTGAAACTAGGCAAAAATATGTTGTGGACAAAAACAGAAGTCGCTGGAAAAGCTCAGCAGTTCGAGCAGCATCTGTGAAGAAAAAAAATCAGAGTTAATGTTTTGGGTCCGGTGAAGGGTCACTGGACCAGAAACGTTAACTCTTGATTTTTTTCTTCACGGATGCTGTTAGACCTGCTGAGCTTTTCCAGCAACTTCTGTTTTTGTTTCTGATTTACAGCATCCACAGTTCTTTCGGTTTTCAAAAATATGCTGTGTTACCTTGTCTTGCCCTGTTGCAAGTGAGGTCACCAATCAGATTTACACAATCACATGTAAAGACTATCTGGTAGCAACATTGAATTACAAGGACACAAATAATCTTGGGTATTGCTGCAAACAGGCTAACATGAAAAATAACCAAGACACAATGTTTCTTTTGTGTAAACTTCCAGAACAGACCTGTTCAACAAGGGTCTGTTTCTTGAGGAAAGCCAATTTCACAATTAACATTTCTAGACAGGATACCAATTTATTTCCCAATTAATTTCAAATAGAAGATAAAATGTAATATCTGGTGCTGGCATTGGAAATAGTTGGCAAGTAAACTATTTCTACTTGTTATGGCAACGTTGGTCATAAGGCACTTTGACTTTGGAAACTTTTCATTTGTGTTACAGAAGTTATCTTGTTATAAACATTATGTTATCAATGAATATTTACACACTCTCCCTTTCTAGACTATATGTACCCCCAAAATGATAAAGGTTTGTAAGTTAAGAGAGGTTTATCACATTGACTACATAAGACTACCTGAGAAGTTGTGACTCTAGATAAGGGTTACTTTATCTCATCTCAAATTTTAGGAATCTACTTAGCATTACCTGAAATATCTAATATAGATTTGCAATAAAGACAAGAAGTAGTGTTATCACTGTGAAATGCACCATTAAGCCACCCCTTGACATTCAATGGTGTTATTATCACTGAATTCCACACTATCAACATCCTTGTGATTACCATTGGCCAGAAAGTCACTTGGACTCACCACATTAACACAGTGGCTACAAAAGCAGGTCAGAGTCTAAGAGTACTGTTGTGAGTAGCCCACCTTCTGATTCCCCAAAGTCTGTCTACTAGCTACAAGGCACAAGTCAGGAGTGTGATGGAATGCTCCCCACTTGCATGGATGGGTGCAACTCCAACAACTGTCAAGAAGTTTGACACCATCCAGAACAAAGCAGCCCACTTGACTGGCACCATATCCAAAACATCTATTCCCTCTACCAATGATGCTCATTGTCAGCGGCATGTACTACCTATAAAATGCACTGCAGAAATCCACCAAAGATCCTTAGACAGCTCCTTCCAAACTCTCAACCAATTCCATCCAGAAGGACAAGAGCCAAAGATACTAGGGAACACTACTGTCTGCACGTTCTTCTCCAAGCCACTCACGGTCCTAGCTTGGAAGTACATCGTTGTTCCTCAACTGTTGCTGGGTCAAAATCCTGGAATTCCCTCCCTAACAGCATTGAGGGTCAACCCTCAGTAAATGGATTGCAGAGGTTCAAGAAGGCAGCTCAGCACCAACTTCTCATGGGCATCTAGGGATGGGTAGAAAAATACTGGTCAGCCAGCAATCACTATGTCCCATGAGTGAATAAAAAAAATTATATGTAAAATCGGTCCCCATCTTTCTTCAGGTTAATTGCTTATTCACATTTGAGTGATAGTCCCTTTTTGGATCAGGACTCTTATTGTCTGCCCACAACCTTGGTGGGAGACCTGTGGAAGCCATACAGAAAATGCCCATCTGCACCATTTATCTAGTGTCTCCACCAAATGTCTATCAAAGTTCACAGAAATTCTACCATGTCATATTCCAAAGCAGAATTCTGTCATGTTGATATTGGTACTGTACCTGTTATTCCTGAAGGTTTCACCATAAGCAGATCCATTCAGCATCACTGTTACTTCTCCTTGTGCCCTCATGGCATACTGTGAAGTGCAATGCATACAATTACTTGTCTACCATCTAACTAGTCAAGTTCAATCAAAACCATAAGCATCATTTTCCTTCTGAACAAATAATAAAGCCTTGGTTTTACCCAATAACTGGATGCCTACACAGGTCAGCTAGGTATAAACACTGATTGGGTTTTCATTTGTGAAGTGTTGTCACTTTGTTTCCAACCATCACCCATAACTCTGTGCAGAGTTAGAAGGGTAACTCACCTTGACTATCCAGGATCCTACGTATAGGTCCCTGGCTTTTTCTTACCACCTTTCTTAAATAGTGGCATCTCACCTGTGGTTATCAATGATGCAATGATTCAGTAATCAGTTCCCTAGCTTCCATAGAGTGCCAGGGTACACCTGATTAGGTCCCAGGGATTTATCCACCCTTATGTGTTTTAAGACATCCACCTCCTCTGTAATATGGACATTTTTAAAGATGTTGCTATTTAGTTCCCCACGTTCTATATCTTGCATATCCTTCTCTACAGTAAACACTGATGCAAAAAATTCATTTAGTATCTCCCACATCTTCTGTGGTTCCATACATAGGCGACCTTGTTGATCTTTAATGGTCCCTATTCTCTCCCATTTTACTCTTTGGTCCTTCATGTATTTGTAGAATCCTTTGAATTCTCCTTAACCCAGTTTTCTCCTTAACCCTCCCCAAGGGGAGATGATGGCCTAGTGGTATTATTGTTGGATTGTTAATCCAGACAGCCAGAATACTCTCAGGACCCAGGTTTGAATCCTGCCCATGGCAGACAGTGGAATTTGAAGTCAATAAAATATCTGGAGTTAAGAGTCTAATGAGGACTGTGAATTCACCATCAATTGTTGGGAAAAACCCATCTGGTTCACTAATATCATTTAGGGAAGGAAACTGCTATCCTTATCTGGTCTCGCCTACATGTGACTGCGGACCTACAGCAATGTGGTTTACTCTTAACTGCCTTCTGGGCAATTAGGGATGGGCAATAAATGCTCCCTAGCCAGCAACGCCCATATCCTGTGAATGAATAAAAAAAAATTGCCATGTCCCCTTTTTGCCCTCCTGATTTCCCTCTAAGTATACTCCTACTGTCTTTATACCTTTCTAGGGACTCCCGCAATCCCTGCTATCTATACCCGATATATGCTCCTTCTTTTTTCTTGACCAAAATCACAAATTCCGTTGACTTCCGACATTCCCTACACCTACCAGCCTTGCCTTCACCCTAACATACTGTCTCTGGACTCTTGTTATCTTATATTTGAAGGCATCCCATATTCCAACTGTGCCTTTACCTGCAAACATCTGTTCCCAATCATTTTTTGAAAGTTCTTGCCTAATACTGTCAAAATTGAAGCTGAAAGAACTGTGGATGCTGTAAATCAGGAACAAAACAGAAGTTGCTGGAAAAGCTCAGCAGATCTGGCAGCATCTGTGAAGAAAAGCTCAGAGTTAACATTTCAGGACCGGTGACCTTTCCTCAGAACTGTCAAAATTGATATCAGTGGTGGGCAAGTTGTTGGAGGCAGTCCTGAGGGACAGGATATACATGTATTTGGAAAGGCTAGGACTGATTAGGGATAGTCAATAGGACTTGTGCGTGGGAAATCGTGTCTCACTAATTTGATTGAGATGTTATGAAGAAGTAACAAAGAAGATTGATGGGGGCAGGGTGGCAAATGTGATTTATATGGACTTTAGTAAGGTGTTCAACAAGATTCTTCATGGTAGGCTGCTTAGCAAGGTTAGATCACATGGAATATGGGTGAACTAGCCATATGGATACAGAACTGGTTTGAAGGGAGAAGGTTGCTTCTCGGACTGGAGGCCTGTGACCAGCGGTGTGCCATAAGGATCGATGCTGCTTTTCATCATTTATATAAGTGATTTAGATGTGAATATTGGAGGTATGGTTAATATGTTTGTAGATGACACCAAAATTGGAGGTGTAGTGGACAGTGAAGAATGTTACCTCAGAGTACAACAGGATCTTGATCAGATGGGCCAATGGGCTGAGGAATGGCAGAAGGTGTTTAATTTAGATAAATGAGATGTGTTGTATTTTGGAAAGGCGAATCAGGGCAGGACTTTTACACTTAATGATAAGGTCCTGGGGAGTGTTGCTGAACAAAGAGACATTGGAGTGCAGGTTCATAGTTCCTTGAAAGTGGAGTCACAGGTAGACAGGATAATGAAGAAGGCATTTGGTATGCTTGCCTTTATTGCTTAGTGCATTGAATATAGCAGTTGGGAGGTCGTGTTGTGACTGTACAGGACATTGGTTAGGCTACTTTTGGAATACGGCATGCAGTTGTGGTCTCCCTGCTATAGGAAGGATGTTGTGAGGCTTGAAAGGGTTCAGAAAAGATTGGCAAGAATATTGCCAGGGTTGGAGTGTTTGAGCTTTAGGGACAGGCTGAATAAACTGGGGCTAATTTCCCTGAAGCGTCGGAGCCTGAGGGAGTGACCTTATAGAGGTTTATAAAATCATGAGGGGCATGGATAGGGTGAATAGCCAAGGTCTTTTCCACAGAGTGGGGGAGTCCAAAACCAGAAGGCATAGATTTATGGTGATTGGGGAAAGATTTAAAAGGGACCTATAGGGCAACGTTTTCATGCAGAGGGTGGTGCTTGTATGGAATGAGCTGCCAGAGGAAGTGGTGGAGACTGGTACAGTTACAACAGTTAAAAGGCATCTGGATGCGTATATGAAAAGGAAATATTCAGAGGGATAAGGGGCCACATGCTGGCAAATGGAACTAGATTAATGTAGGACATTTGGTTGGCATGGATAAGTTGGATCGAAGGGTCTGTTTCCGTGTTGTACAGCTCTATGACTCTACTTAAGAAGTAAGAACTATGGCCTAATGATGTCATCAGTACTGTGCAGAGGAGGTCATTCAGCCCATTGTGTCTGAGCATTTTAACTTTGTGCCTACAAACCCTTGCACATTATTTAAATAGAATGATCATCCAATGCCTTCTTGAATGCCTCAAATGAACCTGCATCCACCATACTTCCAAGCAGTGCATTTCATACTCTAACTACTCACCTCACATTTGATTCTTCTGCAGAACACTTTGAAACTGTGATTCCTGATCAGTTTGTAAGAAGAAACAGTTTGTCCCTGTCCACGCTGTCTAGGCACGATATCATTTTAAAACTTCTATCAATTCTCCTCCTAGCCTTCCCCTCTCTAAAGAAATAAGTGCCAACCTCTTCAATCTATCATCATAACTGGAGTCAATTACCCCTGGAACTATTCCGGTAAGTCTCTTCTGCACTCTCTCCAACACATTCACTTTCTTCCCATAGTATGACACTCAGAATTGTACATAATAATCCAGCTGAGGTCTAACTCATGACTTATGATGAACACACACATATATATACACACATATATACATACATATACAAACTTCCCACATTTGTACTCTATGCCCTAACTTAGAATACTGTATGCTTTAGTAACAGCTCTGTCTACCTGCCTTCCCTTTACAATTGTACCCTTCGTTTTATATTATCTGACCATATTCTTTCTACCGAAGTGTGTCATCTTGCACTTCTCTGAATTTATGTTCATTCTGTCCAGCCACACAACCAACATGTCCTCTTCGCACTTTACAAATTTTCCTGAGATTTGTGCCATTTGCAAACTTGGAAACTGTTCCCTGCAGAACAAGATCTATACTATTGGTAATAGGGAAAAGTAAGGGTCCCAATACTGTGGGACTCTAGTACAAATCTTCTTTCAGTCCAAAAAATATCTAGCACTCTGTTTCCTATTCCTCAGCCAATTTTGTATCCATATCGTTACTGCCTCTTTTATTCTATGACCTATAACTTTACTCACAAACCTAATGTGTGGCAAAGTACCAAAAGTGTTTTGAAAGTCCAAACTTGCCAGCATTTGGCAGAGTGGCCAAGGCAGGTTTTTAAAGAATCCTTTGGTTAGGCTTTCCTCTGGCCCTACAAGCAGTTTTTTGATCTCCCCGACAAGGGGCCTTGTATCTGTCTCTTGTCTTCCAACGTTCCTTGGAACATCTTCTCCCAGCATTTAGTTATATTGCTCTTCATGGCCCTTGGCCAATGGCAACACATGGGTCATAGTACAATTCCCGTTCCTACCAGCCGTGGAATTACTGCCCCAACCCTGTTTCTGATTGGAAATAGACTAGAGTAATTAAATCGAGGCCGAGGAGATAAAATAATCCCCCAACACTGAATGCTTCAACAGGATTTCCCTCCTGTTCCATATCCTCACTGTACCCAAATTAGAATTAGGATTAAAGCTAGTTTCTACAGTTTACCAGCTATTTTTCCTTATATGACACTTTTTATTTTAAAATGCTGTTCTTTTCTCTTAGTTTCATCCCAAGCTTCATCCTTGAAATAGCAGAAATGTTTAATGTCTTTCTTTTATGCCCTTATTATTCTCACTTTAAGTCTAATTTTCTTTTCTCTCTAAAGACCGTTGATTCAGGCCATTGCAAGGTCCCATGTTTGCTCAAAATAGAGACAGTACTTTATCCAGGATGACAAATGAAAATTATAACTTTGGTGGTGAGAATCATAGGGGCATGTCAATTGAACACCAATCCTGTTCACCTAATGTTCACTAATTTTGTTTACAGCAGGAAATGGTTGACATGATGATTTGCTTTCCCCTATTTAGTTTAGGCAACATTCTTGTAATGTCTACAACCCAGCTTCCACTGCTGTTCAGGGATGCCTCATAAAATCAGAGGGTTTCAGTCACGTCAAAGCTGGTAATTATACAGCTATGCTGCATGATGAAAGAACAGGATTGGTGGTTTCTAAATGAAATTGAAATGAAGAGAAGTATAATTGATGAAGTGGAGGAGGGGGAGGAATGGATCTCCAGGAATGGTCTTTTTGGTGTTCCCTCCTTTGTTGTAGAGGTTGGGTGATGGACTGCTGGGCTTTGACCACACTGATACAGGTGAGGGCTCTGGTTTTCATATTTGAGGATGTATTTTGGAACTAATACTGAAGGGGACATAGCTGGATCTTGAACTAAAAAGGTGTTGTTCCAGTGTTACCGGCCTGGAGCAATACACCACCTCATCTGAACTGTTTCAGTGAAAGAAACACTTACATCTTCAGATGCCGCCTTCCAAAATGAACGCATTGAATTGTTTTCACACTCGTTCCACCCAGGACATGCTTCAAAATTAGGTTCTGTAACAAATTAATCAGCTACAAATCAAATTATTGTACATGTAAATATCACAGGATAATGTCCAGGAGTTGCTTGTTTAATATACAGAAATTTTTTAATTGTTTTAAATGTTGACTCATTGTTTTTAAAAGAAAGACAGTAAAACGTTAAACACACAATGAGTTGCTTTGAAGAAATTTATATTAATCTCTCAGGCTTAATTTGCGGGTAGAGGTACATTTTGAGGATAATGAAGGAAGTGGGTGTGGATATTGCAGAGACACTGGTATTAGTCTTGCAATCTTCTCCAAATTCAAGGGTGATGCCAGGGAGTAGAGAATTGCAAATGTAACATCCTTGCCTCAAACAAGGTTGTAAGGATGAGCTTAGCAATAACAGCTCAGCCAAGTTTAACTTCAGTGGTAGGGAAACTCTCTTTTGCAGACAGCAATATGAGCTGAATCAATCAGTATTTATAAAACATGTCACAAATAGTGCAAAAACTCATTGTTAGAAAATATTTAGTGGCTGTTTTAAAGGCAAAAATGGCTGCTATAAACAAGTGACTGGATTTAGCAATAACCTTCCAGAAAGCTCTTAGAAGTTAACACCAGCCGTACAATAAACACCAAGAACCTCAAGATGGGTCTGGATTAATAACTATTGCATTATAATCTGTTATGGAAATGATAAATCTATAAAAAAAATCTCTTACACAACAGAATTACAGGTTACACCAGTCCACAACAAGACGTATTAATGATTTTGCACTTAACCTTGTAAATGGACCATAGACAGATGACTATCTGAAATGCATGCCTTTGTCTTGATGGAAATGCTTGTTTTCACCTTGAAGGATTGGTCAAATGACTGCCACAGCACGGAACCCAACTGGCCTTACAATGGTACAACTTTGAAATAGCAGCCGGTTTAGGGACCAGTACTGCAATATATAATATTTAATGACAATATCCGACACCTTAACTCTGAGCCACAATGGAAGGAAGCCTTTGTGTAAATAAACTGTCTCTGTCAAATATGTGAAACAGAAATTACAAATGAGCAAAACTTACTCCAAAGACTTTGGGAGGGAATTTTAAAGAGAAGAAAGTGACATATACATCAACTATGGGCTAGCAAATCAACCCGCCTGCACAGAGGAATTCCAGACTACTAGCTCCAACCTTGGACATTATCTTGAAAGCAAGGACATTGATAGATAAAAAGCATGTGAGATTCAAGGTGTTACTAACTGAATAATCTTTTTATCTTTTCCATTTATCTATTTCCTTGTATGTTTTTAAGCATGCTTTTGTTGTGGAGAAACCCCCAACCCTGCATCGAAGAATATGTGAAATAAACCCTACTACTTTTCTCACTTTACTATAGTGTTGTCGCAGTCCTTACAAAGTCAGAACTCATAAACACAGAGTGGACTTACCACTGCTTAAAAAGGAGAAAAATCAAGTCATAATCTGCTTATAGATAGTTAGTGAGAATAGGGAAAGATTTGTTTTAAAACTTACAATTTGTCACTAACAAAAACCAGATTTTGTCTCTCTTGTTAGTCAAGGAGCAAAGAAATTAAAAGGTAGGCAGGAAAGTGGAGTTCAGGCCAAAATCAGATTAACCATGATCTTACCAAGTGGTGGAACAGATCGATGGGTTGAGTGGCCTACACCTGCTCCAAATTCTTAAGTTTGTATATGGATATGTTCAAAATGGATGGGGGCTAGATATTATAGGCAATTCATGCTCTGTCAGAAGGGGTGTGATTACTCACTTGAGCTGGAGAGTTTTCCGCACCAGTTCAGGCCGTCCACCATATAACCAATCAGAGTGCTCTCAAGAGGCACCACCTTGTGTGTAACATCAGTGTACTGAAGGATGAGCCTTTTGGTCTGGCTCCAGAAGATTGACTACATGGCATAAATGCAGTTACTATATTAAAGTCTCAGCAGTGTTATTGAAATTCAAAAGAAACAACATGCATATCAAAAAGGATTTAAGATTGCACCATTGGATTATTATATGCTGGGGTTTTCATCCTTAAAATGAACTTTTATATTAAAAAAAAGCAGCAGGTAAATACTTTATGAAATTTACTAGTCTATCTGCTTATTCAATAAAGATGGGGTGTTCAGAGCTGACATGTTATTCAGACACTTGTGGCTTGCTCTATCACTCAGGGATCCACAACAAGCAACCAAGAGGTGCCTCTGGCAAATAGATTTAAAAGCTCATTAAAATGAGTTGGTAAAACAATCTTTAAGGGATCCACAGAATGTGGATCCACAGATAATAGAATACATGGTCTAGATTTTGTCTTTATGTGATAACGTAAAAAAGGCAATAAAGAATCATTATACAACAAGGTGTAGAGCTGGATGAACACAGCAGGCCAAGCAGCATCAGAGGAACAGGAAGGCTGACATTTCGGGTCTAGACCCTTCTTCAGAAAAAACAATTCCTACCCAAGGAAGTGGAATGCTTGGTCTGTCCTGGTAAAAATCCAGAAAGGCTTGATCCTGAGTGTCTTGATGGGGTACTTGGGGTCCTGTACCATACCCTTTACTGACCCCTGAAAAATAGCAACCAGCAGCAGAAGTGGGATCAAAAACAGAAGTCGCTGGAAAAGCTCAGCAGGTCTGGCAGCAT
>NC_063332.1:100059467-100084241 GCF_021869965.1 Rhincodon typus
TGATGCTGCTTGGCCTGCTGTGTTCATCCAGCTCTACACCTTGTTATATCAGATTCTCCAGCATCGGCAGCTCCTTCTATCTTTGTAACATTAGAGAATCATTAACCCATTTGACATCGCTCCCAATTTTTATATTCATGTCCTTCAATGAAGATAAAAAAAAGGTTGCTAATTCATTATCACATTACATTATTGGCCAATATCAAGTTCTGCTCCATTGACCATCACAAAACAGAACAGCCTATACAATTCATCAGGTCAGCACTGGTATTCATGAAGCAAGTATGTCACATAATTCAGATTTATAGATTGTTATGTTTTAGGACACTGTCTTTAGCTTCGGGGGAAAAGTAGGAGATATTGTGATCTGCCATAGGTTCTGCCTAACAATAAGCCTGAATGCCATGGCTGTTAATGTATAAAGTGAGGCCCAGGTTGTTGGAAAAGAAGGTGTTAGATGTTCACAGTTGGATATAATGGTAGCAGTATCTGTGCTGACAGTGGTTAAAATGTTAGTCTCCAATACCACAAGAAAATATTAAGAAGGTCAGATTGTGAACCATTATTCACTAAACTGCCCATTTAATTCCAACTTCAAAGAGAGTTTGCCTCATGGGTAACTAATCAGCATTTCTATCAGGATACAAAACCCATGGAGATAGACTTTGAGAGCTGAAGGGTTTCTACGACATCCCTGAAATTAACAGACACAGGATGTGTGGAAAAGAGAGACAGCGACTACAGGAAGAAAGTTTATGTGCTTCACTGTGCAGGAATGTAGCTGGGACCTCACATTCAGATTGAAAAGACTAAATTTGTGAGAAGTTAACAGGAGTTGTAGGCTGAAAGGTTCACCTAGTTTTCACCAAAGAGAGTATCTCTGGGAAAACTCTAACCATTATGGGCAGTTCCATGGACACAGGTTAACCAGGCTGAGGAAAGAACGGAACAGAAGTAAACCTTCAGGAAATAAGAATCACTTTGGACTAGATCCTGGAGAATTGATTGTCTACTTATAAAGAACACTATAATGTATACCCAGAAACTTGAATTCTCCTTGTATTCACAGTAAAATGGGCAATGTTCCATTCTGTACTTTTGATGTTTTGAACAAATTACAAAGAACAAAGAAAATTACAGCACAGGAATAGGCCCTTCGGCCCTCCAAGTCTACACTGACATGCCGCCCATCACAACTAAAACCCCCTACCCTTCCGGGGACAGTATCCCTCTATTCCCATCCTATTCATGTATTTGTCAAGGCGCCCTTCAAGAGTCACTATAGTATCTGCTTCCACTACCTCCAGGCACCCACCGCCCTCTGTGTAAAAAACTTGCCTCGTACATCACCTTTAAACCTTGCCCCTCGCACCTTAAACCCATGGCCCCTGGTAACTGACTCTTCCACCCTGGGAAAAAGCTTCTGACTGTCCAATCTGTCCATGTCCTTCATAATCTTGTAGACCTCTATTAGGTCATCCCTCAACCTCCGTCGTTCTAGTCAGAACAACCCAAGTTTCTCCAAACACTCCTCATAGCTAATGCCCTCCATACCAGGCAACATCCTGGTAAATCTTTTTTGTACCCTCTCCAAAGCCACCACATCCTTCTGGTAGTGTGGCGACCAGAATTGAACACAAGATTTCAAATGTGGCCTAACTAAAGTTCTATAAAGCTGCAACATTACCTGCCAATTTTTAAAACGCCCAGCCAATGAAGGCAAGCATGCCATATGCCTTGTTGACGACCTTTTCCACCTGTGTTGCCAATTTCAGTGACGTGTGTACCTCTACACCCAGATCCCTCTGTCAGTCAGTACTCTTAAGGGTTCTGCCATTTACTGCATATTTCCCATCTGGATTCGACCTTCCGAAATGCATTACCTCACATTTTTCCGGATTAAACTCCATCTGCCATTTCGCTGCACAAGTCACCAAACGATCTATATCCTGTTGTATCCTTTGACAGTCCTCAGACCTATCTGCAATTCCACCAACCTTTGTATCATCGGCAAACTTACTAATCAGACCAGTTACATTTTCCTCCAAATTGTTTATATATATTACAAATAGCAAAGGTCCTAACACTGATCCCTGAGGAACGCCTCTAGTCACAGCCTTCCATTCAGAAATGCACACTTCCACTGCTACCCTCTGTCTTCTATGAGCAAGCCAGTTTTTTTTTTAATCCATCTTGCAAGCTCATTTCTGACCCCATGCGGTTTTACTTTCTGTATCAGCCTGCCATGAAGGACCTTGTCAAAGGCCTTACTAAAGTCCACGTAGACAACATCCACTGCCCTACCCTCATCGATCATCTTCATCACTGCCTCAAAAAACTCCACCAAGTTAGTGAGACATGACCTCCCCTTCAAAAAACCACGTTGCCTCTTGCTAATATGCCCACTTATTTCCAAGTGGGAGTAAATCCTGTCTCTAAGAATCCTCTCCAATAATTTCCCTACCACTAATGTAAGGCTCACCAGCTTGTAATTAGCTGGATTATCCCTGCCACCCTTCTTAAACAAAGGAACAACATTGGCTATTCTCCAATCCTCTGGGATGTCTCCAGTAGCCAGTGAGGATACAAAGATTTCCCTCAAGGCCCCAGCAATTTCCTCCCTTGCCTCTCTCAGTATTCTGGGGTATATCCCATCAGGCCCTGAGGACTTGTTTACCTTAATGTTTTTCAAGACCCCCAATACCTCCTCCCTTTTGATCTCAACATGACCCAAACTATATACACACCCTTCCCCAGACTCATCATCCACCAAGTCCTTCTCTATGGTGAATACTGATGCAAAGTACTTATTTAATACCTCGTCCATTTCCTCTGGCTCCTCACAAATTCCCTTCGCTGTCTTTGACTGGGCTAACCCTTTCCCTGGCTACCCTCTTACTCTTTATACATGTATAAAAAGCCTTGGGATTTTCCTTAATCCTGTTGGCCAATGACTTTTCATGACTCCTTTTAGCCCTCCTGACTCCTTGCTTAAGTTTCTTTCAACTTTGCTTGTATTCCACCCTTGCTTTATGTGTTCCCAGCCTCCTAGCCTTGATAAATGCTTCCTTTTTCTTTTGGATTAGGCTCACAATATCTCTTGTTATCCAATGTTCCCTAAACTTGCCATACTTATTCTTCATCCTTACAGGAACATGCCAGTCATGAGTTCTGAGCAACTTACACTTGAAAGCCTCCCACATACCAGATGTTGATTTGCCCTCAAACATCTGCCTCCGATCTCCATTCTTCAGTTCCTGCCTAATATTGTTGTAATTAGCCTTCCCCCAATTTAGCACCTTCACCTGACAACTACACCTATCTTTATCCATCAGTATGTTAAAGCTTACTGCATTGTGATCACTGTTCCAGAGCTGCTCCTCTACTGAGATGTCAACCACTTGGCCAGGCTCATTCCCCAATACTATGTTCAGTATGGCCCCTTTCCCAGTTGGAGTATCAGCACACTGTTTCAAGAAGCCCTCCTGGATGCTCCTTACAAACTCTGCCCCATCCGAGCCCCAAGCACTAAGTGAGTCCCAGTCAATATTCTGGGGTACATCCCATCAGGCCCTGGGGACTTGTCTACGTTAATGTTTTTCAAGACCCAAAATACCTCCTCCCTTTGGATCTCAACATGACCCAAACTATCTACACACCCTTCCCATAGAACTGTCTATGCAGTCCATCATATCAGCATTGGTTTTCATGAGGCAAGTGTGTTACAAATATGAGATTATGTTTCAAGATGGTATCTTTATTGGCGCGATATTTCTGGGCATAGTCTAATATTGAAGTGAAGTCCATAACTACTTTTAAAAATGTTACTTTTAAAAATCTCACCCTTCCCTATCTACACACCCACACCCTGAAGTTAAAATCACCCACAACAACAACTCTGTTACTTCTACATCTTGCCAAAATCTACCTGCATATCTGTTCTTCTATCTCCCGCTGGCTGTTGGGAGGCCTATAGTAAACCCCACACATTGTGATTGGACCCTTCCTGTTCCTGAGCTGTACCCATATAGCCTCGCTGTATGAGCCATCCAAGGTGTCCTCCCGCAGTACAGCTGTGATATTCTCCTTAAAAAGTAGTGCAACATTCCCACTCCTTTTATATCCCCCTCTATCCTGCCTGAAACATCTGTATCCTGGAATGTTAAGCTGCCAATCCTGTCCCTTCCCTTAACCAAGGAACTGTAAATAGCAACAACATCACAGTTCCAAGTACTAATCCAAGCTCTAAGTTCATCTGCCTTACCTGTTACACTTCTTGAATTGAAACAGATGCACTTCAGTCCACCAGGCCCACTTTGATCAGCAACCATGCCCTGCCTGCTCTTTCTTGGAGTCTTACTGGCCCTATTCTCTAGTTCCCTTTCAGCCATTTCACCTGTGCTTTGGTTCCCACCCCGCTGCCAAGCTAGTTTAAATCCTCCCGAGTGACACCAGCAAACCTCCCAGCCAGAATATTTGTGCGCCTTCAGTTTAGATGCAATCCGTCCTTCTTGTACAGGTCCCACCTGCCCTGGAAGTGATCCCAATGGTCCAGATATCTGAAACCCTCCCTCCTACACCATCTGTTTAGTCACATGTTGAGTTGTACTATCCTCCTATTTCTAGCCTCACTGGCACGTGGCACAGGGAGTAATCCCAAGATTACAACCTTGGAGGTCCTGCTCTTTAACTTTCTGTCTAACTCTCTGAACTGCTGTTGCAGGACCTCGTCACTCATCCTACCTATGTCCTTAATACCAATATGCACCACGACCTCTGGCTATTCACCCTCTCCCTTCAGAATGCTTTCTGCCTGTTCAGAGACATCCTGGGCCCTGGCATCATGTTGTTTAGGCAGAAGTGATTTTAGTCTGTTTGTTATTGTAAAAGTACTAAAATGTTAAATGTCTTCAACCTTCCAATTAACAGCTGAAAGAATAAGTAGCTGAAGTTCCCCTCTCCTGATCACTCCTTCAATCCTTTAGCATTCTTCTTTTGCAAACAACTGGTGGAATAACATTTTTAAAAGTAGTTATGGACTTCACTTCAATATTACACAATGCCCAGAAATATCGTACCAATAAAGATACCATCTTGAAACATAATCTCATATTTGTAACACACTTGCCTCATGAAAACCAATGCTGATATGATGGACTGCATAGACAGTTCTATTTTGTGACATTCAATGGAGCTAAACTGATTTTGTCCAAATAATACAAAACTGGTGTTAGTGAATTAGCAACTCTTTTAAATATATATATTCTTTTGTGATCAAAATGCACTTGAAATGTAGGCTCATCTTATCACCTACCAAAGCTTAAGGGATAACTGATGTAATTAATCAGAATTGATGTAAATTCCACCCTAAGCTTCTGGGCTTGTCCTTTAATTCTTTTCATGATTGCCTTAAATTTCAGCCCTCTGTTTACAGTTTTGTAATTTGTTGAAGCAATATGTTATTATTCATCAATCTGCATGACCTGTAATTTTCACTTGTTCATAACATAGCTATGGTCATGAGTGACTGATAAAATGCTGTGCCTAGGACCTGAGCTCTTTATCTGTCTTTCTGGCACACCCACATATGAATAGCAATGGCAGCGTGGAGAATTTTAATGTAAATTATACTCCAAAGGAATGTGAATTTAACTTTTCTTTAAGTGCCTTGTTAGGCAACATTGTCCATTCTTGTGATTCTCGACACGAGGTGGTGCAAGAGCCAATGATATATTGTGGAGTTATTTTTATATTTAAGTCAAATTGCATAAGGATAGAAAGTCCCCTTTAGTGAAAGGCTCTATTGAGTAGGTTGGTAGTTTCCCTAATCAATCTTTTCTTCTGTCAGCCCACAAATTAAATAGATTTATTGAATTCAAATTTACAACTTTTCATTGTGGGAATTAAACCTACTACATCTGGCTGCTAATTCAGTGGTATTAAAACTATAATGTCAAATGTTCCATCAATTCATATTCAATTATTTAGCATTGACAAATTGCATAAAATAAAGTGAAATTGCAATGTTGTTCCTGTATTTTATTTGGGCTACCATGCGAGGATCCCAAAGTTCCTTACACCTTACCTGGTTAATTGGAATGTCATGACCTGCCAAATCCAGAAATGGTTTATAATCTTCTGTTGTAATTTTGCATGGGTCCTTCTTACTAAATGCACTCAGAAATGCTTCCCATAACGTTGGACAGTCTTTGTCCCTGAAAAATAAAAACAAACACTCTATATGCTGTTAGAATTAAGTAATCTATTTTCATTACTGCTAGGAAACATGGTTGCTGAAAATCCTGGACACTAAACCTGCAGCTAAATAAAGAGGTGGGGTTTGTTTGGTTTCTTGCACAACATCCTACAGCACTTTACATTAGATAAGGTGTCTTTTCAAAGTTATAATATGGGAAACATAGGCCTGGGTTATCGGTAAATTGGCATGATTCAGAAGCTATTAATCCAGAGACATTGGTTCTCTGGGAATCCGGGTTCGAATCCTGCCACAACAGCTGGTGGAATTTGAATGCTATAAATATCTGGAATTAGGAGTCTAATTATGACTGTGAAACTATTGCTGATTATCAGGAAAAAAAATATTATCTAGTTCACTAATATCGTTTAGGGGAGGAAACTGCCATCCTTACCTGGTCTGGCCTACATGTTAGTCCAGCCCACAGCAATGCTGTTGACTCTTGGCTGCCCTCTGGGTAATTAGGAATGGACAATAAATGACCAGTGACACCCTTATCCCATGAATAAATAAAAAAAACCCAGCAAGCCTCATTTCTTGCCCTCATCATTCTCCCATTCATCTCACATACCTCCTTGATACTTCCTCAATGTGCCTTTTTATCCCCCATGTTCCTATATGCCCCATTCTCCTCCCATGCTCTCTCATAACCTTATGATCATCCATGTCTCTTTTCCAGGTATTCGCCATGTACAATGAGGCATTGGTAATCCTGGTTAAGAATTTGAAATGATCCTGAAACTACACAATAAGCAGGGACTTTGAAAAGATGCTTCAAAAAGACCTCAGCTTACTACCCCTGTATGCTATACACAGTATCCCTGTTAGACCTCTTACCCTTGCATAAATAAAAAAATATACAATGAAAAACATTTCTATTAATAAACTGCTATATAATTAAAATGTCAAACAAAGTTTTCACTGCCTTTCGCAATGGTATTAACTTTGCTTCCTATAATTGAAGTAGATCAGTAAGTTTTGAAGTTCAGCCAGACATTCATAATGATGCCCTCTAAATTAGAATTAGAATAAGAGTATCCTTTATTGTCATGTGTTCTTGAGTACGGAACTACAGGAGTACAGTGAAAAGTTTACAATGTTGC
This sequence comes from Rhincodon typus, assembly GCF_021869965.1. Lineage (NCBI taxonomy): Eukaryota > Metazoa > Chordata > Chondrichthyes > Orectolobiformes > Rhincodontidae > Rhincodon > Rhincodon typus. The sequence continues at coordinate 100,066,827 of NC_063332.1, forward strand.
CCCATATGGCACCATCTTAGATACAAAATACAGAAATGAAGGGAAAAAGATAGGAAAAAAGAAAGGAAAAAAAAAAAAGAGTTAAATTACTTAAAGTTGTTCATTGTTTGATTTAGAAAACTGAGAATAAAGCTAAAAAGATAAGCATTACAGACTTTCCCTAAAGGGCCTGCAGTAGATCAGTGCAGGAGGCTTCCATACGTGTCTGCCTGGGCTCACAAGCCACTGACCACCCGCACAGGTACGCAGTCCAACAACTGTCCTGCTCTGCTCGGGCCTCCAGCCTGCTGGCCATACCCCCTCCATTTGGGCTTCCAGCCGACTGGCCATCTCCCCCCACCATTCGACCATCCCACCCCCTCCCCCCCCCCCCTCCATTCGAGCATCCAGCCTACTGGCACTCCTTCACCCCACCCCCCCTCCATTCGAGCATCCAGCCCACTGGCACTCCTTCACCCCACACCCCCTCCATTGGAGCAACCAGCCCGCTGATAGTCCCCGCTCCACTCGGGCCTCCAGGCTGCTCTACCTCAGGAGAGAACAGCAAGAGGGGAAAAAGGCAAGGAAAGGGAAGAAAACAGGAAATAAACAGAAGCAGCAGAAGAGTTCCATATGGAGCATCCTACTCTGCTGCCATCTTGGCCAAACAATACTGATTTCACAAAAGCAGGCTGAACAGATGGCCTCTTTGTAAGAATGCATGGAACTATATTGAAACAGTATCACCAAGATCGATGGGAAAACATAAAGGTAGATGGGAAAGAAGAATGGAACGATTCATTTTATTGAATTCACCAGAAAACTCAAGGAGGTTAAGAAGGGACAGCATAACATTGATAAAAGTCACAAAGGATGTCATGAGTGATTCTGAAAGAAGCAATGATGGCTATCACAAAAATTGAGGAAGAGATCTCAAAGAGCCTTCACAAATTTAGATGCCAGAGACTAGGAGATTGTTTTATTGGGCTAGAAGTGGGCTCTTTGAATATGCATCAAAAAGTCCAAACTTAAAAATATATTATCCCATATGTTTTATTCTTTCTTCACAAAAGATTTCTGCAATTGGAGCATGGATTTAGTTGTAAAGAAACCAATGAGACTCTCAGAAATCAATATTATTCAAGTATAAATTGAACAGCAACATCCTATGGTCACAAATATGCAAATAAATGCAGAAATTAGAATTGCTCTGAGGCAATTTTATCATGTTCTAGAGGACAAGAATGTGGGCCTCATTTCCTTACTTACATTTGCATGCAGCATTTGGGGAGGGGACTGCCAACAGTAACAAACCAAGTGTGAGGGGGTTGGGATTAAATCATGGCTGGAGTGAGGACATGGCACTGTTTCCATTGGTATCCTACCTGCTTGCGGGCTGATTAATGAAAGAAACTTCAGCCAAATTCTGAGATAGCAAGAACTGCAGATGCTGGAAGTCTTCGCAGTGGGGTTTTGAAGAAAGGCCCGAACCGAAACATCAGCTTTCCTGCTCCTCTGCTGCCTGGCCTGCTGTGTTCCTCCAGCGCTACACTGTGTTATCTCAGCCAAATTCTGGCTGTTTTAATTGAGAACTTTCCTTCTTATTTAAGCACTCAGGTAAGGAACAGTGTATCTTTGGTTAAAGACAAACACTTAGACAATCTGCAAATTTTATTTTCTGAAAATAATTATTTGCAGATTGTCTAAATGTTTGTGCGTAGCCAAAGCCACATTGTTCTCAAATTGGATGAGGTGTTGTTGGCCAAATTCTTTTTACCTGGATAGAGCAGTGGTAGATTCTGAACTGTCGGCTTGCAATGAAGACACTTTATTTAGGAACCCTCCTAGTATGGTGATGAAGTATTTCAGTGGATTACAGCTCACAAACTTCAACAAAAGGGCTTTCATAGAAAAGCAAAAAAATGCACGAGAGCAAAAACTATTGCTCCACCAAGATATTTTTTGAACTCCCCTGTTCAAGTCTAATATCTCTATTACACCACAAACTGATTCATGTGACCTCTCTCTCTCTCTGTCAGTGTCACATATCTAGCATCTCCAGTCCAGCAGCTTGTTTTATTCAGACAATGCAGAACTACGAAGAATAGGAGACTGACTGCAGCCAAAATTTTCTTTCCAAAAAGTCCTAGCTACAGATATATATCCAATGATATTCAAAATTAATATTTCATCTACCATATCTTCATAACACTGTGTCCGTCCTGACAAGTTCAAAACAAAAAGCTTCAACAACAAATCTTTTTTTTCCCTCAGTAATACCCAAGTTCTGCACAACCAGGCAACTACATTGAAAATTATGATATGGAGAAAATGATAAAGTCACCTACCCTGCATCAGGATTTACTATTCCAAGGTAGTTGAAGCATCTCCCAATCATTATTTCTTTCAAATTTTCAGTTGATCCTTTTCCTTTCCAAACGGTTTTGGTTTTTGCCTTTGCTAATGTTCTTTCTGTATAGCTTAACAGCACTAGTCCAAGAAGGAACAGACCTATATGATGAGTAATAAGATGCAGGTATTACTGCAAGAAATTAGTATTCTCATTATTTCTGTAGTTAAGCAGCATGAATGGCTATACATTCAGAGAATGACCAATTCAGGTTACACATGAGAAAAGTTACCATTTGAAGTGGCCTGTCTTAGGTACAGAGATTAAACTATATTCTCAAATTATGTCCAGTGTAAGACAAAGAATGCAACTCACTTGTATTTAAACTTATGTGGAGTGGTGAAGGGGGGAGAAGAATTGGTCTTTGTGGTATGCAGTTCCTAGATTGCATTCAATTTCCTAATATCTCAAATCAACATTTGAAATGTACATGTACACATCCAATAGTCAATGCAGAGGTTAATAACTTGGGAAATACGATCACATACACCCAATGACTCCCCATAGAATGCAGTAAGATTATGACAGCAGTATATAATACTTATTTTGTGTCAGTGATATTATTTTTGAATATAATATACTCCAGTCTATGCCTTATCTTTTTCCTCTAAGTTTTGAGCATGACAGTGAAGGACCATTTCCACCAGCTCTGCTTAAACATGAATGACTTAGACACTAGTCCCTAGATTATCTGTTCTGGCTGCTGGTGCTCCACATGTATTTTTAGAGCTCTCTAAAGTTTCAGCAGTTTTACAGGGAGTGCTCTGACTGCTGCAGCAGAAGTATATTTTTACTTATTCAGACACTGTACTGAACAAATTCCTTTCAGACATGAGGATCCCGGTTGAGCTTCCATTTGGAATTCAGTATGACTGAGAGAATGAGCAGAGATACTGCCCAGAGCAGTACACTAGCTGCTAGAAAAAAAGACAAGGACAATGAAGTAAAGATCGCAATAGATCTACCAAGGGCCTTTAGAGATGCTATTCTCCTATCTCAACTTTAGCAATGGCCAATCTGCATTTGTCTTCATCTGCTTAAATAAAGAATGAATGAAATTTGTCAACAGTTACGGCCACCACTGCTGTTAAGGTTACAGATGTTCTTAAATTGTACGTGTCTGACATCTTCCAGATTGTAACATAAGCAAAATCTTGCAGATTTCTGTACACTGTTGCATGAAGGGAATTAGACATTGATGCTTTCTAGACAGAGAGATAGTGACTACCATGTGATCACCAAGGATAGAATAACCTCTGCATGGCCTTTATGGAGATGAAATCCCACCTTCACATTGAGAAAACCACCCACTGTGTTGTGTGGTACTATCACTGTGCCAAATGAGTTAGACTTTGAACAGATCTAGCAACTCAAGACGTGGCATCCATGAGGTGCTGTGGACCATCAACAGCACCAGAACTGTACTCCAGCACAATCTGCAACCTTGTGGCCTGGCATATTCATCACTCAACCATTACTATCAAGCCAAGGGATCCACCCTGGTTCAATCAAGAGTACAGGAGAGTGTTCCTGAAGCAGCACTAGGCACAGCTAAATATGAGGCGTCAACCTGGTGAAGCTACCAAACAGTACCACTTACATTCCAAACAGCATAAGCAGAAAGTGATAGAAAAAGCAAAGTGATTTCAGAACCAATGGATCAGACCTAAGTTCTGCAGTCCTGCAACATCCAGTCGAGAATGATGGTGGACAGTTAAATAACTCACTGGAGGAAGTGGCTCCACAAATATCCCCATTGTCAACAATGATAGGAACACAGACATACAGAAAATAGGAACAGGGGTAGGCCGTTCAGTCCTTCGAGTCTGCTCTGCCATTAATAAGATTATGCCTAATCATCCAACTCAGTACGCTGTTCCCACTTTATCCCCATACCCTTTGATCCCTTTATCCCTAAGAACTATATCTAACTCCTTCTTGAAAACATTCAATGTATTGGCCTCAACAACTTTCTGTGGAAGAGAATTCCACAGGCACATTCTGGGTGAAGATATATGTCCTACTCTCAGTCTTAATGGTCAACCCTATATCCTATGACTGGATCTGGACCCTCCAGTCATTGAGGACATGCTCCTTGCATTTACGCTGCCTGGTCCTATTAACATTTTAATAAAATAAAATAAAATTTTAAAATAAAATCTAGAAGATCCTCTTCATTCTTTTAAAGTCCAGGGAATATAGTCCTAAGCATTCCATCTCTCATATGTCAGTCCTGCCATCCGAGGTATCAACTTGATAATTTTTTGTTGCGCTCCTTCCATAGCCAGAACATCCATCCTCAGATAAGGAAGCCAAAACCACACACACTTCTCTCAGTGTGGTCTTACCAAGGTGCTGTACAATTGCAGCAAGACATTCCTGCTCCTGTACTTGAATATTCTTGCTATCAAGGTCAACATACCATTTGCCTTCTTCACCACCTGTTGTACCTGCATGCTTACTTTTAGTGACTTGTGTACAAGGACACTCAGTTCTCATACACCCCCTCCTTTCCCAATCTATCACCATCCACGTAACAATCTGCTTTCTTGTTTTTGCTGCCAAAGTGGATAACTCCACATTGCATTTCATCTACTATGCATTTACCCACTCTCTCAACATGCCCCAATCACATGGATGCATCTCTTTATGTTCCTCACAGATTACCCTTCTGCCTAGCACCATCCATCTGAGAGAGCAGATAGCTCCAAGCTATGTCTCAGTATTACACTAGAGCATCAAACCTTCAGCTGCGTGCTCAAGTCTTGGTGTAGGTCTCAAACCCAGAACCCTGTCAATTCAGAGAAGAGATTGTTACCAAATCAATGAAAGCTTATACTATTCCATCCTGATATGGGATTCGACTAAGAGATCATTGCAGGTGAAGAATATTGTACATGGAAGCAACTTCACCTTTGTCTGCATATATTAGTCTTAAAAGAAAAGTCAAAGAATGTACACAAAAACAATTAACACATTTTCAGTGGCCTAAAAAAATGAAATTGATTTGAATTAACACAATGTGGAGGAAGAGAATGGGTTTTTCTCACTAATCTCTGGTGCTTCCAACTGCTGAATCTAAAACAAAATACTCTCTTAAATAGCAGTTGAACGTGTGCATTGATTCTTGGCATAACCTTCCACAAGTACCAAGTTCTGGCAATTAGATTCAAAATGTGTTTCAATTTTTTTAAAAAAATCCCTAAATAATTTGATTTTAAAATGTGATTTTGGATGAATAAAACTCAATATTAAAATCTGAATGTATTTGTTTGTGCTGCTTTTGGCACAGAATACCTTACGTCTGGTAGCATTTTACTACAGGGTTTAGTCAGCGAGTTAAGACATCAAGAGAAACATTAAATAAGGTAATTAGCATAGTTGATCTTCAGAAACAATAGCATACACACATCAATTGAACCACATTTGGAGCAAAACCACAGACTGTTGTGTTACACTTTAAGTTGTCTTTACCTGTGAGGTGCAAATTTTTCAGCAAAAACATCTTCAAACTGTAGTTTATTTTTCTTTGATACTGGATCAGCATTGAAAGTTACACCCTTCTTCAACTATTCCATGGTTTACACCCCTTATAAACTCTTTCCTAGACATTGGTCAACACAACCTACGTTAACCAATCATGAAGCAGACATTTCAACCAATGAAACAGAAGATCTTTAAATGGTTTAACAATTATGACCAATAGCACCCAAGTAAAGGACAGATATTAGAGCAATAAAAACTTAATGAATCCCATGAGATAACAAACTTATACAATTAATAAAAACCGAAAGAACTGCAGATGCTGTAAATCAGGAACAAAAACAGAAGTTGCTGGAAAAGCTCAGCAGAACCAGAGGTTCTGAGGAAGAGTCACCAGACCCGAAATGTTAATTCTGATTTTCTTCTTCACAGATGCTGCCAGACCTGCTGAGCTTTTCCAACAACTTCGGTTTTTATACAATTAATACTCTATTAACATCTAAGTTTATTAATTCTGCCTATTAACATCTGAAGTAAAAATTACTTTAACATTTTATTTCTCCTTGCTCTTCCTTTTATAAACTTCTGAGATATTTGTATCTATTAATATTTATCAATGCTATTCGTCAAGAATCATACTCTGTAAATGCTGCAGAGTAACTGTCAGTTGTAACCAATTTTTAAATAGCAACAGGCCAAACTCTCAGCATAGTTTATTTTCACATTCTACATTCTTAGAGAAAACCGAAAGAACTTTGGATGTTGTAAATCAGGAACAAAAACAGAAGGTGCTGGAAAAGCTCAGCAGGTCTGGCAGCATCTGTGAAAAAAAAATCAGAGTTAACGTTTTGGATCCGGTGACTCTCCCTCAGAACTGTTCTGAGGAAGGGTCACCAGATCTGAAACATTAACTCTGATTTTTTTCTTCACTGATGCTGCCAGACCTGCTGAGCTTTTCCAGCAACTTCTGTTTTTGTACATTCTTAGAGATTGGATTTAAACTTGGCTCAGCATTAAAGGGGTTAACAGCCTCAAAATTACAGCAGTAAACTTACCGCAACTTTAATGATCCTCGCGGCACACAAAAACATTTTGGGGCCGTGCAACTCTGAATATCTGCTGTTCACATTTTACCCAGCTCCCTCTCCCCATTCACTGGATTTTATTTGCTGCCAAATTGACAGCTTCCATCCTGCCTGATATTAGGTTCTGCTAGAATCTAGTGTTGTGCATCGGGATTACTGCATGACCCACAGTATTTGGCAATTTTATTTAAACAAGACCGAGACTTCAGAATTGTTTGGCTTTTCATGCCCGAAACAGGTGCATGGCTGGCACATTCTGCCGAGTTGTTTATCAAAGTAAAGTCGATGTCTTGCTAAGTTACATCTTGCTCAATAACCTTTGCCATATCTGCAGGTCGAATATGGATTGACTGCCCTGACTGAATACAGGCTACGCCCTGTTCTTTGCTTCTTTCTAATTGCAGTGGCATCCGTGAAGGAGATTAATCCCAGCTTTCAGCTTTCTTTGCTATTTCTCAAATAGAAATGGTCATTGAATAAAACAATGAAGAAGGCAACTTGTTGCGCTCATGCTGACTCTTTGAAAAATCTGCCTGATGTATCTCAGCCCCCTTTCCACGTGTCCCAGCTAACAATTCCTTTTCAGGTATATATCCGGTTCCATTTTACAAATTATTGAATTTCCCTTTCATGTAGATAGTGCATTCTAACACAGCATGATGTAAAGTATTCTTATCACCGCTCCATCTGGGTCTTTTGCCAACATTACATTTGGTTCCTAACCCTCCTGCATTGGAAATAGTTTCTCTTTATCTATTCTATCAAAACCCCTCATATTTTTAAAGCTTCTCTGAAACACTGCTACAATGGTTCAGACATTTTGGTCACACACTTTCCTGGATTAATGTTCTTTGAAAGTATCGCCCACCCTGCATTCAGGGCACTCTTGCTGTTTCCTGTACTCAAGTGCTCTGAAAATATTCAAACTCAATTTTAGTTTCAGTTTTACACTGCTGAGCTCAGTCTCACTGTTGATCTAGAGCTCTTGTTATTCTACACCCGTCACTGACTGCCAGCAGGTAACACTGTGCACTTTTTTTCTGAAGAAGGGTCCAGACCCAAAACGTCAGCTTTCCTGCTCCTCTGATGCTGCTTGGCCTGCTGTGTTCATCCAGCTCCACACCTTGTTATCACAATGCACCAATCTAGTTTTAACCTCGCTTTAAACCATCGAGCTTCCTGTTCTCCCCTCACCATTATCTCTACTTTGGGGTCCTTTTCTTTCGTTTTCAACTTTTTTGCTCCCCTGTTGGTTTGCTGCCGCTCCTTTTATGTTATTTTTCTTGGTTTCTGACATTAAATGAAAAGCATGTTGGGCAGCCCTCCCAGAGACTGGTCTAACAACTTCTTGATATTTTTACCATCAGCTTTTTTGCTGCTTAGCATTCAGACTTCTTGGAAAGATAACAAAAACTTGTATTTATATACCACTGTGCTTCACAGGAGCACATTGACACTGACTCACATAAAGAAATATTCTTACAAATGGCCCAAATATTGATGAAACTGGTCCATTTAAGAAGTCACACAAAGGAAGAAATATGGACAGATTTAGGGAGGGAATTCTAAGCTTTTAGGCACAGATTACCCAAGGCACTATCACCATTGTAGAACAATTCTAATTTGAGACGCTTAAGAGCCAGAATTGAATGAGTACCAATGTTGCAGAGGGCTGGAAGAGAGTACAGAGATAGAGAGAGATGAGGGTGTAGAGGGATTTGAAAATGAAGATGAGAATTTTAAAATACAAACAATAATTAATCAGAAGACACAACAAGTCAGTGAGCACAAGGTGATGCTTGAATGTGACTTGACATGAGCTAAGAAAAAAATATCGAGGATAAAATGTGGGAAACTGGCCCTGGAATGTGTTGGAACAGTCAAGTCTAGAAATAGCAATGGTATGGATGAAATTATCAGCAGCAAATGGGCTGGGGCAGGAGGGGGTAGGCATTGTTACAGATGCGAAAATAAGTGGTCTTAAGTGAAGTTATGGAAATATTCTGGAAATTCATCTCGAGATTAAAAATAACAAGAAAATTACATACAGACTGGTTCAACTTCAGAAATTGTCAGCAAAAGAAATGGAGTAGGTGACTATGAAATGGACTGCGAAATGTGTGACGTACGAAAGACAGTGGCTTCAGTCTTCCCAATATTTAGCTGGAGAAAATTTCTATTTGTTTGAAAAAATATATGATTTATGGCTGTCGCGGAATGCACACAAAGCAGAGATAAAGATCATGTAACTATGGAAAGCCAGCCAGGACACTAAGAACACAATTAAATCTCTTCAAACATGCCCCTTTTCATAAAAGATAACAAAAATATTGCATGAACTATCATTTACAATTGCAGGTTACTCAGCATACATGGTCACAATGAAAATGATCAGAAATTGACAGGAGCATGTGTTAACTCTTGTTAGTTCCACTTTCATATATCACTACATATTCATTGCATACACGGTGATTACATCGTGCATGTCTCCCAGTGACATGTGCACGCTTTCCCATTGATTGTTCATCTGGTATCCGTTCTTCCTAGATTGATGTTCCTTTTCTGGGGGAATGCCATTCCTTTGATGAGTGCTGTTTTCATGGTGAATGCTGTTTTCCCTGATGTATTTCCATTGCTGGGCAACGGTGGGCCTCTTGGACTGATTGTCTATAGTCTATGACAATAGTGAGATCACATCTTCCTGATCTGTGAAGGAACAGCTTATCCTGTTATATATAAATCCCCGCAAATGTGCTGATATGTCTGGTTATTCTTCACCGCAATTGAACTGACATGCCTGAACACAGTTGTCACATGGGCTGAATTTTGTTGAGGGCTTTGAAAATTTACACCCTGACTGGCTCTCCAATGCTCAGCTTTAGCAATGACAGTTTTTTTAAAGTGAAATTTGGCTTTCTATCCACCTTACCTTGAATTTGTCACTCATGTCTCTTCCTGCTTCTGGCTTCATTAATTTTTTTTTTCACTAGTGGATTTAGGGTAACATTGGTCTTTGTACAGGATAGCTTTCCAGCCCTTCGATAGGTGTATTTCTCCAATCACTGATTGCCTTGTACAAGTCTGTGCTGGATTTATTTGATTTCATAATGGTGTCTTTGGCGATTTTTTCTGCCTTTACATTTGCATGAGGTTAGTATGGAGATCGTGTGTGGTGTTGAATATCACAAATCCTTGGAGCTACGTCTGAATTCTTCCTGCAGTATTGGAGAGTTCTGTCTTTAAGCATTGTTTGCCAGATTTGACTCTCTGTGTAGTCACAGCACCCTGGTACTGGCATCAGCATCACTAGTCATTTGATTCTAGTGAAAACTGTTATTTGCGCTGTGCCCCAATATCACATCCTTAGTGATGAGTTGCCTTGAGGTTGTCATTCTTAAAAATAATTAGGAAAGAACTTTGCTAAATAGATCACAGATTATTGCACTGCTTTCACACCTGTTGGTCTCTGCGTCTCTGCTACAGCTATGACCTCGTCATGGTCTGGGCTAAGCCCTTTCGCTGACAGTATAGGGCCTATGTACTTGACTTCAGACATCTTCAATTGCATTTCATTCTTGACTAAAACAAAGAATTGCAGATGCTGAAAATCTGAAACAAAAGCAGAAATTGCTGGAGAAACTCACTTGGTCTGCTAGCATCTCTGGAGTAAAAGCAGAGGCAATATTTTGAGTTCAGCGGCCCTTTGTCAGAACTGATAGTAGCTAGGAAGAGGTTGTTATAAATACTGAAGACAAGGGATGGGGTGGGGGGGCGGTGGAGCTGGTGGTGGTGGAAAGGAGTGAGCGGATGGATAAAGACTGAGCCCAGAGAGCGAGCGAGAGAGAGAGCGAGCGTGAAAGAGACAGTGAGTGAAGTTGGTAAAGGGGACCAAAATAAGTAAAAATTGGGTTGGCTGTGCTTAAAGCAGACCATGTCATGACAGGGCCTGGGGTGTGGTGATGAGTAAAGGACATAGAAAAAGGTGTTCAGGCTCTAAAATTAATGAACAATATTGAGTCCTGAAGGCTACAAGGTCCCCAAGTGGAAAATGAACTACTATTCTTCCAGGTTACACTGAGCTTTGATCGAACACTACAGCAAGCCTGAGACAGAAATGTTGGCCAGTGAACAAGTGGTGAGTTGAAGTGGCAGGCAACTGGAAGCTCAGGGTCATTTTTGCAGATGGAACGTAGGCATTCTGCAAAGCAATTACCCAGCCTGCATTTTGTCTCTCCAGTGTAGAGGAGACAACATTATGAGCAGCAAATACAGTAAACTAGATTGAGTGAACTGCAAGGAGATCACTGCTTTACCTAGAAGGTGTGTCTAGGCCCTTGGATAGTAAGGAGGGTGGAAGTAAATGGGCAGGTGTTGCACCTTCTACGATGGCATGTGGAGGTGTTGTTGGGGTGTGGGGAGGTGTTGGGAGTGGACAAGGATTGGACCAGGCTGTGCTAAAAAGAATGGTCCCTGTGAAATGCTAACAAGAGAGGGAGGGACATATATTCCCATCTGTATCTCCCAAATGGTATCTAGAATGTACTTAGAAAACTATTATTTCATCCAGCTAATTTGCCAGTAACCATCCTTAGCACTGAGGGTATTAAAGACCTTTGCTTTAGCATTTTGTGGTAAACTTTTATCCATGGTTGATAGGTGTTGGTCACATCTCTTCAAATCTTCATTGACATTCTTTGGATTTATGCACACTCTTAGTTTTCCAGGCTTTTTTCGCTGCTACCATGCTGCTAATCCAGTCTTTAGAAGTTGTAACTTCCTTGATTACAATCTACCTCTCCAGCTCTTCCAACTTGTTGTACAGAATCTTAAGTTTCATGTGTCTTCTTAGTCTCAGTGTTACCTTCCAGGACTTCCTTCTTTGGTCACCACCTCAAGCGATTTTGTACTGATCTGTAAAACACATGATGTTGCATGAAGTACCAACTTCTATCTGATACTTTACATTCACTTGATACTCTCTCCCTACAGTAGTCATTCCAACAGTCACAAGCTCCTTTTAGACCTGACAATGCCAATTTATTGTATTGTCTTGAGTGATTGATCATAATCATTGGTTGATGCCTCTCCAGCAGCCATCTCTCTCAACTTGCTTTCTAATTTTCTAGCAAAAACTTAGATGCAAAATGATTCAGCTCCTTGTAGTTATACAACTGCTTTCATCATGCTGGACAAGTTTTCTTTTTTTTAATGTGATGTTCTTCACAATATTTATATCCTGTCCTCTTGCCTTGATCATTCTTTCTGTAAACATTTTTTCCTTCTTCCCAGTCGGTTGTTTGTCCTTGGGCACAGTGTGTGTGTTCTCCCATTAACGTGTTCTTGCTGTTGATTGACAATCTCAGAGCTTCTGCGTATATTGATAGCTTTCTTAAGAGTAAGTTCAACCTCTCTCAGCAAATGTGCTCTCGCAGCAGGATCCCTTATGTCTAAGAATATCCAATCTCTGATGGGGTCATCTTTTAGTTGCCCAAAATCTCATGATTCAGCTAGAAATATCAATGTGGTCACATGTTGATCAATATCTCTGATGTTGAATGCATACCATCGATAAATAATTTTAATGTGAGGTTAAAAGTTTGCTTCAAATCTTTTAGAATCCCTCCTGTTTGACCTTTATGCTCCCCAGTGAATGGCAGCATGCAATACACCCTGTAGTATTTTTTTCCGAGCACTAATGTAAGGACCACTACTCTAATTTGTACACTATATCACTATTTGATAGTTTTATTGAGTTGAGAAAATCCAATTTTGACCTGATATCTACATAAAAACATAAAAACATAAGAACATAAGAACATAAGAACTAGGAGCAGGAGTAAGCCATCTGGCCCCTTGAGACTGCCCCGCCATTTAATAAGCTCATGGCTGACCTTTTTGAGACTCAGCTCCACTTACCCACCCGCTCACCATAACCCTTAATTCCTTTATTGTTCAAAAATGTATCTAGCCTTGCCTTAAAAGCATTCAGTGAGGTAGCTTCAACCACTTCACTAGGCAGGGAATTCCACAGATTCACAACCCTTTGGGTGAAGAAGTTCCTCCTGACCTCAGTCCTACATCTGCTTCCGTTTATTTTGAGGCGATGCCCTCTAGTCCTAGTTCCACCTGCTAGCGGAAACAACCTCCCTGCCTCCACTTTATCTATTCCCTTCATAATCTTATATGTTTCTATAGGATCTCCCCTCATTCTTCTGAATTCCAATGAGTATAATCCCAGTCTATTCAGTGTCTCCTCATAATCCAACCCTCTCAACTCTGGAATCAACCGAGTGAATCTCCTCTGCACCCTCTCCAGTGCTAGTATATCTCAAGTAAGGAGACGAAAACTGCACACAGTACTCCAGGTGTGGCCTCACCAGGACTCTATACAGCTGCAGCATAGCCTCCCTGTTTTTAAACTCCATCCCTCGAGCAATGGCAGACAAAATTCCTTTTGCCTTTTTAATTACCTGCTGCACCTGCAATCCTACTTTTAGCGATTCATGCACAAGGACATCCCTTCGCACAGCAGTGAGCTGCAATTTTTTACCATTTAAAACATAGTCCATTTTGCTGTTATTCCTACCAAAATGGATGACCTCACACTTATCAACATTGTACACCATCTGCCAGACCTTTGCCCACTCACTTAGACTATCTATATCCCTCTGCAGACTTTCAGTATCTTCTGCACACTTTGCTCTACCACTCACCTTAGTGTCATCTGCAAATTTTGACAAACCACACTTAGTCCCCAACTCCAAATCATCTATGTAATCATCTCATTTCATTTCCATAACAACAGAGGGTTGAAAATGCACTATTATTTGATTCACCCAGTAAATCAAAGTTGTAAAATATTTTTAAACTTCATCTTTTTTTTTCTTTGTATAGCTGACTTGCTTACATTTTTAACTGCTCACCTCTATGACATGTTCCAAGTGATGTGTGCTTAAAGGTCGCCACAGACTGCACGCAAAGGCCCCTATAGCAGATGGAGATGTCACATGAATGAGGTAAGCCAGCCAGTACATGAAGGGTACAATTGCATTCTTCCACGTACTCTTTATCTAGCACTAAAATCAGACAACAGGGTGGCACGGTGGCTCAGTGGTTAGCACTGCTGCCTCACAGCGCCAAGGACTTGGGTTCAATTCCACCCTCAGGACACTGTCTGTGTGGAGTTTGCACATTCTCCCCATGTCTGCGTGGGTTTCCTCCGGGTGCTCTGGTTTCCTTCCACAGTCCAAAGATGTGCAGGCTCGGTGGATTGACCATGCTAAATTGCCCATAGTGTTCAGGGATGTATAGATTAGGTGGGTTATAGGGGGATGGGTCTGGGTGGGATGCTCTGAGGGTCGATGTGGGCTTGTTGGGCCGAAGGGCCTGTTTTGACACTGTAGGGATTCTATGAACTAAACAGCCTGACAACTGAAGTTTGATCAAAGTAAATGTGAACACTAGAGCTGGGTGTTGACAGTGTGCATCTGAAAACAGATTCTGCATTTCCCTGGCAGGCAGTGTGTAGATGAGAAGTTATTGTCAAGTTGCAGAGGTAACAGTGTGGGGGTGATTTCAGGTGATTCCCTGGGTGTGAAGGGCTAAGTAAGAATAGAATTACACTATGCTAGATGACAGTGGAGAGATGTAAGAGGAGTTTGGTGTGGTCAACTATTTCAAAGGTTGGAGAGGAAATTGGAGAGGAAAAGGATGCTGGAGATAAGATAGTAGGTTGGCAGGACCAAGTATCAATGACTGCATTTAGAGGAGAAACACAGCAGATCTGAAAGAAGAGAAAGTCCCTGAGAAGAGAAAACTGTTAACGTTGTCAGCGTGGAGTCAGAAAAGACATTAAATGATGAGCATTGAGCCAAGGAATGAAATATTAGGACAGATGACCAAATACTTGGATAAAAATGTGTGGTTTGAAGGAAAATTCTAAATGCAGAGGTCACGTTGGGAAGGTGTGACATTTGTGGGGATAAACATAACACAGGGCCTCACAGACAATAGGTACAAAGGTCATTGCTGGGCAAACAAAGTGACTTACACAGAGTTGGAGAAATACAGAATTTTACAAAGCTGGGCGAGGTTAGATATTGGGAGGGGTGACATCATGGAAGGTGAAAACTTTGAAAGCAAGACAATGATTATCTGGGAAATAATGTAACTCAGCAATCATGAGGTATATGCGGACTTTGGTGAGAAGAAGGATACAAACAGTAAAGTTTTGAATGGTCTTCGTGTTTGTGGAGAGTGGAAGATAAGGTCAGGTATGACAAAACTGGAATTGTCAAGTGTGGTGAATAAGGATATAACAGCAAAGGCTGGGGCAGAATTGGAGATAGGTGATATTATGGAATGGAAGGGGTGGGGGTTACACTTGACACCTTGTGAATATGCTAATACAATGTTACCAGTAGCCCAGGTAAACCACCCAGACCAAGGGTGCACAATCATACATTACCCAATTGAAGAGACATCACCATTCCAGGTATATTTGCAGTCATTCGTTGTGTGAATATATTGTATAGGAGGTTAACGTTAATGTTGCATTGAGCTTTAACCCGTCTGATAATGTCACAGAATCTTTGGGTAGAGACAGCTGAATTCTGCACAAGTACCTGAAGGCGAGAGAAATATTTATTATAGCTTACCTGAGTCCTTAGTAATTATGCTGGGCAAGGTAATGTAGACTGTATCCATTGCTATCATGCATTAAACTATATTATCAGATAAGACTAGTGCCTCTTCTGCTTAAAGTCTCAGCAGCAGTCTCTCCTCCATATCTGATAATTAGACAGGCCCTAGCCTCAGCATAGAGAAGGGAGGTTTGGTGGCAGTCAGCTACCCAAACCAAATCAAAAAAATTCCTACTGAAACTTTTTATAAGACATAGGTTCATAGTTCCTGATTGTCTCTTCCCTGTGCTTAGATATCCCAATATCAACCAAAATAAATCACCGTCATCATTTTTTTCTTCCAGAACTTCATTGGTTAATATTCTTTTGCAGATTTACAGTTATGAACAGAACATGATTGAGACATTCCTGTTGTGGGCGAGTTTAAACACGTTGGTGCAAATTTCTAAAAGCCAAAAGCAAAGGAACAACTTTCTACTGAAGTGAATTAGTAGAAAACTGTTCCTTTGCTTTTGGCTTTTGGAATTTTGCACCAACTTGTTTAAACATGCCCATGACTGGAATGTTAAGGGTTTATGAGCAAAATGCTGGCAAATGGGACTAGATTAATTTAGGATATCTGGTCGGCATGGACGAGTTGGACTGAAGGGTCTGTTTCCATGCTGTATGTCTCTATGACTCTAATTGGCATTATTTGCTTATCCCTTCTCTTAGTTGCATGCCCCTTCTACAGGGCAAATGGGATGGAAACCACCATCCAGCTGGAAGGATGGGAGACTCCTAACACAGGATATACCCACTCAATGTGTCCGAGCATCAAGATTCCGGAGGCTCAAACTCTCATGGCAGTTCACTCCAGACGTCTGCAGATCCTCATGGTGAAAGACCTCCTTCTTAGTGAACCACATAACCATGTGGACACACACTACCCTATGCCCAACAAGGTGCTTGTCAGTGGAGGCCCATAACCTCTCCCTGGCCCCATCTGCCCCCTCCACACCTCTACCTCTCACCAAGTTATGTTTTCTAAGCACAGTACAGCATGAGCAGTTAATTGTAGAGTAAATAACATTAGAGGACAAACAATTAATACCCAATAATGAAGAGAGATTGCGCCTGATACCTTACCTACTTCTGTATGGTCATTGAACATTTATCCAGCACTTTCTCAGGGTGACGAAAGGTGGTGCAGCATACGTCAAACATTTTTTGCTCCAGTCCTACTCGGGTCTCCTTCCTCAACTCTTTTTCTGATAAGGTCAGAAATCACACGAAGCCCGGTTATAGTCCAACAGCTTTATATGAAAACATGAGCTTTTGGAGCTTCGCTCCCTCTTCAGGTGTTAGTGAGAGAGGTAGCATCAGACATAGAATTTATAAGTAAAAGATCAAAGGGTCATACCACTGATGAGGATACATTAAACAAACCTAAGATGCTGTTAAATCTTTCATCAGTTAGAAGGTTTTAATTATTAATATGTATATGTAAATCCCTGAATTCCTTTCAAGGCACCTTCCTGAGAGAACTAAAGGTTTTAATCAGTGTAAGGAATAGGTGACATTTTAGGTCAGATAATGCATGTTAAGTATGAGGCCTTGTTTAGAATCTGTTTGTGTTTTGGTTTCGAGTTAGACCGGCTTTATTTCTAAAGTAGGAATTTATAAAACGCCACATTGACTGACTGTCTATAAACTGTGACAACAAGGTGCAGGGCTGGATGAACACAGCAGGCCAAGCAGCATCATAGGAGCAGAGAGGCTGACGTTTCGGGCCTAGACCCATTTCTGATGAAGGGTCTAGGCCCGAAACGTCAGC
>NC_063332.1:100084641-100202594 GCF_021869965.1 Rhincodon typus
CACACACACACAGGGAGGGGGCATTCCTGTCTGGCGATTGTTGTGCTGTGTCCATTCATCCGTTGTCATAGCATCTGCATGGTCTCACCAATATACCATGCCCCGGGGCATCCTTGCCTGCAGTGTATGAGGTAGACAACGTTGGCCGAGTCACATAAGTATCTGCCGGGCAGATGTTGGGTGGTGTTCCCACGTGTGATGGTAGTGTCCATGTCGAAGATCTGACATGTCTTACAGAGGTTACCATGACAGGGCTGCATAGTGTTGTGGTCAATGTTGTCCTGAAGGCTGGGTAGTTTGCTCCAAACAATGGTCTGTTTAAGGTTTGGTGGTTGTTTGAAGGCGAGGAGTGGAGGCGTTGGGAAGATCGTGGCGAGGTGCTCATCGTCATCGATAATGTGTTGAAGGCTGTGAAGAACATGGCGTAGTTTCTCCACTCCCGGGAGGAACTGGCCGATGAAGGGAACCCTATTGGACATATCCCTTGTCTGTCTTCTGAGGAGGTCATTACAGTTTTTTGCTGTTGCACGTCAGAACTGGTGATCGATGAGTTGAACTTTGTATCCTGTTCTTAGGAGGGCGTCCTTCAACACCTCCAGGTGTTTGTTGTGTTCCTCCTCATCTGAACAGATCCTGTGTATGCGTTGGGCTTGTCCGAAGAGGATGGCTGTTTTAATATGATACTTGGATGTCTGTATTGTGGGGATGTCTGTACCTTGTCCTACTCTAGCTCTTCAGCTTCATCAACTTTGTTTTCAATTTCCATCATTCTTTCAGTTTCACAAGGTTCATCTCCGTTTCTTCCCATCCTTGACTTTCTTGTTTTCATTTGATTGGCCATTATAAGCCAACAATGCCCACACTGAACTTACTGAACCTCCTTACATCCTATACACTGTGAGCACTCCATCCAGTTACTCAATCTCTGTTTGCTGATGAAGTGTACCGCAACCTGGCTTCTGACATGTCTTCCTATTTCCTCAATTCAGCATTTCTTCCCTGCACCCCAGCTGTGGTTGACAGGGTCCTCAACCATGCCTGCTACACTTGGCACACCTTCACTCCCTTCCAGAAATGCAATAGTGTTCCTGTTGTCCTCACCATCCACCTAATCATTCTTTATATTAGACCTCCATGGATAATTTTCTGCCATTTCTGTCACCTTCAGATGATGCCACCACCAATCACATCTTGTTTCACTACGATACGCTGGTCTGCTCCTCAGTCACCCCAATACCCTTCACATGCAAATACAGGAGATGGAGCACCTGCCTTTTTACTTCCTTTCTCATCACCATCCTAGGCTTTAAACACTCCTTCCATTTGAAGCAGCAATTCAGGTGCACATCTTTCATTCCAGACTGCTGCATTTGCTGCTCACAATATGGCCCCCTCTACAGGAGGGAGACCAAATGTAGATTCAGTGACTGCTTTGTGGAACACTGCCATTCTTTCAATATGCTGGTTCGGCCACATCTGGAGTATTGTGTCCAGTTCTGGTTGCCTCATTACAGGAAAGATGTGGAAGCGTTGGAAAACGTGCAGAGGAGATTTACCGGGATGTTGCCTGGAATGGAGGGAAGGTCTTATGAGGAAAGGTTGAGAGAGCCAGGGCTTTTCTGTTTAGAATGATGAAGGATGAGAGGTGACTTGATAGAGGTGTAGAAAATGATCAGAGGTATAGATACAGAAGACAGCCAGAGACTTTTTCCGAGGGTGGAGGTAGCTGTTACGAGGGGGCATTATTTTAAAGTGAGTGGAGGTAGATATAGGGGAGACGTCAGAGGTAGGTTTTTTACTCAGAGAGTGGTAGGGGCGTGGAATGCCAGAGAGGGTAGTGGAGTTGGCCTCATTAGGGGCACTTAATCGACTACTAGGTAGGCATATGGATGTTAGTATAAGGTAGAGGTGGAGGTTAGATAGACCTTAGGTTTAGGGTAAAAGTTCAGCACAACATCGTGGGCCGAAGGGCCTGTACTGTGCTGCACTGTTCTATGTTCTATGTTCTATGTTCTATGCTCTATATGCATGACCCTGAGTCAATGGGGGCCTGTCATTTTTAATTCTCTACCTTGCTGTCACATTGACATCTCTGTCCTTGGCCTGCTGACTGTTACATTGAGTTTTAATTCAGGTTTCAGGAAGAGGACTTGGTTTTACAATTAGGCACTTCACAGCAGTCCGGACTCAGCCACGAGCTGAACAATTTCAAACTGTAAACTCTGAAATAAAGAATGAGGTTTGGCAAATGAGTTGGAGGGCTTTAAAAGGCTTTAGGAAAATACATTTAGTTGACTCAGAAATTCATAGAGATCAACTGAATACTCACTGGAGAAGACTGGTTTAGAAGCAATTGCTGGAGCGGAGTCTACAAGGACCTAAAAAGATAATCAGCATCTTTCAATCCCAGCAAAATTTCAAAAGTGTAGTGATCTTGGATTGGCCCTGCTGCCATAAGCACAACTCCTTACTAACAATGTGGGATTCAAATCCACATAAATAAAACTTACTTTGATCTGAAAGGAATTTGGCAACACTGTTTCTTTTTGCATAATTTTACTAATGCCAAGCAAGTGTGTACAATACTACAAATGCAAAATGATTCAACGTAAGCTCTCAGGCATTATATGAGGTGAAGCTCCAGTCCCAGTGTGATCCTCTGATTAAATACATTTGCAGGCTGGGTGGTTTGGCAAGTCCACACATTGCAGCAGGCGAATAACTCTGCATAAGAACGAAAAAGCAAAATGAACTGCTGAGAAAATTCCCTGGTCAGTGATTCCCAGACCATGTGTTTAGCTGTGAGCTGGGGTAATGGACATGGGGACAGATTGGGAAAATTTGGACATGCATACCTTAATCTTCTATTCATTACACACTGGAAAACTCAGTCCATGAGACAACATCAAGAACTTTGCCTTCAAGTGCCACTTCCCAACTGGAATGTCCATCCGGAATGCCACTGTTTGGTGCCTTACTCTCCATTCTAGTAGCTAGTTTCTGGAAACACCCAGAGTGAATCAGGTACAATGGAATAAACTTCCCAATCTTCTCATGCAGTTTTATCTATTTTATGGAAGAAAAATTAGATGTGATTCTAAAATTTAATCTGTGTCGCAGACTTGCCTGGATTTTCCTATAATGGTGCTGTATACAGCAGAAAGACAACTGTTTAGTTTTTAACTGAAAACAAAAAAATGCTGGAGATCACAGTGGGTCTGGCAGCATCCATGGAGAGACAGCAAGTTAACGTTTTGAGTCTAGATGACTCTCCATCAGAGCTGACACAAAGGGAGAGAACAGCATTTATGCAATGGTAGGGAGGGGTGTGGAAATGGAGTGCTGGCGGAGAAAGCATGTTGATAGTGCAGATTAAGTGATTGGAACGTGAGAATGGCAGAACAATGGTGTGTCTAACTGCCAGACTTGAAAGAACAGACAGTCCTACTGGAGTGGGTGGGTGGGGGGTGGGGGAGACAACATGGTGACAGAGAATACAACCCAGTAAAGCTAAAAGAAAGGTAAGGGATGGGAATGGGTTCACAATCTGAAGGTGCTGAACTTAATATTATGTTCAGAAGGCTGTAAAGTGCCTAGTCTGAAGATGAGATGTTGTTCCTGCAGTTTGTGCTGTGATTCACTGGAGCACTGCAGCATGTTAAGAACAGACAAGTGGACATGTGAGCAGACTACTGTGTTAAAATGGCCGGCTATGGGAAGGTTGGGATCACGCTTGCCCATGTTTTCAGTACAGATTCCAGCATCTGCAGTTATTTGCTCCTGTTTAGCTTTTAAAATGGATTCAGACAAAGGTCTAATCAGTTTATATCAGTGATTATTCTTCACAGAAGCGAATATTCCTAATGAGATTTACTAGTTTTGTTCCCATATTTCTTCAACAGGTTTTACCAAACTACACTCAATTATTGACTGTTTTTATCTTGATCACTGCTTTCATGGCCTTACGGATTTCTCCTTTCTTTGGCTCAAAGGCTTCCAGTGGAACACAATTCAGGGAAGTCATGAAGAAACTGTACAGTCCTCTGATCAGTCCACATTTTGAACACTGAGATCTACTCTAGTACAAAAGAGACATTCAAATACTGGAAAGAGCCTGGGAGCTGATCATCAGACTCAGGGAACAGAGGTATGAGGAAGC
The DNA here is from genome assembly GCF_021869965.1 of Rhincodon typus. Taxonomy (NCBI): domain Eukaryota; kingdom Metazoa; phylum Chordata; class Chondrichthyes; order Orectolobiformes; family Rhincodontidae; genus Rhincodon; species Rhincodon typus. The sequence continues at coordinate 100,088,801 of NC_063332.1, forward strand.
TAAATAGACTTGGGCAACTTAACCTGGACGGAAGGATGTAAAAATTGTTAAGACTATCGAAAAGGTGAACACAATATTACTTTAAATCAAATTGCAAGAATAGAAGGAGATGGTGCTTTTGGGAGTGATGGCCTTTACAAGCAGCCCACCCTCTCAATCAAGGGAGTGGCTCTGGGGGGCTGCAGGGCCAGGGAAGACCCTGGTGAGGGGATGAGGTTGGTGTTATTGAAGGCAGGGGAGACTTGCTACAAGAGTGACCATGCCACCAAAGAGTCACTTTGTGACTTACAGTGTTTGATTAAAAGGGCATTACCTAAGCCCTCAAGCAATTCCTGCACATGGCGATCTCCCATGTGATGGAAGGCTGATGACCACTGGTAAAATGGTGATGGGAATGGGCCCTTAAACAGTAAAGTAAATGGCACCAGGAAGAAGAGCTGGCTCCACCCTCCCACAGATGGCAAAATGCCCTGGTGGTGGCAATACGATGGGCACTCCACTTCACTCAGTGTATAAGGTAGCTCATGATAGGCTGTCTCTCAAACAATGTTTTTACATCTTCTTCAGAGGTTGGTGATTAAAAGCAAACTATTTAGCATGAGGGAGAGTTCAACAGCTGTTGAAGTTTCAGTTAATTCCATTTATATTCTTGTGGTTTGCTTAAAATACTAACCAACAATGAGATAAAGAGAGTGTTTTATCTTTTAGGGAAACATTTATGATCTCGGATTCTTTGGTTGGGAAGCTCATCAAAATCCACGAACACTTATATTTCACTTTTAAAAAACAGGCAACATCACCACATCAAAGGTTAATTGATGCTGATCTACTGCAGCTGGATTATTCTTTTGTGCGCAGAGAAAAACAAATTGTGTAGTCATTTAGTTGACAGATGTTATAGCGAGCAATTCCTTTCATTTTGAACATGTCAAAATCGGGCAAATAATATTATTTTAAAGCTCCATACACCTTGAATGGCTACCATTAACAATACATTTTTTGCAAAGGTTTATGCATTGGAGCCTAATATAGCAAATCATATAGTTTTTAACTAATATTCACTAAAGTATATCAATAGAACAAATAAGAAAATTTCTGTCTTCTGTCTGATGGCCAGTTACTGATTTATGTCTCCCTTTGTCTTATTGCAGTCTTGCTAAACATGGACTTCCAAATAGAGAGTATAGAGGTTAGTGTCTATAATTATCCAACTGCTACTATGAACAATCCAATTAAAATGAGACAATGGCAGTATGGATGTCTCTGCTCATGGGCATGGATCATCCACCACATTTATTTGAATTAACCCCAAGATTTGATCAGGGTGTCAGGTGAGGTCTAAGTAGTAGATTCAATTTCTTTCCCGTCATGCTTTGAGCACCTCTCCTGCCATCTTGTAAAGAGCCTTTCGATGAAGAGGAATTGATTCAAGCTAACTAGATTGTAGTACAGTTTTCCACTACACAGTTTATTACTAACAGGTTAGTTAACAGTGCCACTGCTGACTATAATACAATAATATAGGTACCTGTAATTGTCTGTGCAAGAGTAGCTGAAATTACGCCCTTTTATGATGTCTTCAAGATCTTTCACAGTGCCTGTCCCACATGTCTCCCTAACAGAATGAGTAAAGATCAGCACCAACTTAACAGAAAACAACTTGAATTTTGTCTCACTTAAGACAGGATGTCACCATTGCACATGGAAGATAGAGATTACCTTCAAAACTTCCCGCTGCTGAGATACTTTGTTTGCCCTAAGGGCATGCTGATAAATGGGCTGTCTGTATTTATATTCTGATGTGCATTTGGGTGAGGAAGATATCTTGCCAGGAAATTCTAACCTCCTAACAGAAAAGGTAAAGTAAATGAAATGAACAGCCACCATGTGCGGGGCTTTGGTCATCATCTACACCCAAACTGAGGCAGGAATGGGGATAAATTCACACCATTAGTTGCTATGCTAGCTTCCTGGCATCATGCCATCCTCCAGCCATTCTCCAGCGGCCAGATCAGGGTGGATGGGCACCTGACTGGGTAACTTAGTAAGAGAATTAAGAGACTAACTTAAGGCCAATGTTGGTGTTATTTCTGTCTAGATTAATACAAATAAAGCTGCAAATTCTTGTGGTGCAGCGATAGTGTCCCTACCTCTGAACCAGTGGCATGGGTTCAATTACCACCCGCTCCAGGGATGTGTAGTAACATCTCTGAACATATTGATCAGGGAATACCTACAAATGACACTGAAGGCCAGTGTAGAGGTTGAATACAGATGTTTAACGGTCAACTGTTCTTACTGCTATCAGAATCAAATCCAGCTCTAAAGACACTATTAGCTTAGAACTGTGGACTAACAATGGGAAAAGATCATTTGTCAAACTAAGAGACTGTGGAAATAGATGTTGCTGTTTTAAAAAATGAGTTGATGGAAATCGTTAAAAGTTACATCTATAACGTTTTCTTATTCAAGCTGTGGGGAGGAGGCTCGACACCGTGGCTTCTCGGTGTGTGTTCAGGGCAGTATTGACCAGTGACAGACCTTGGTTGGTTTCTCAACCAGGACCAACCTTGTATGTTCAGAAGCACTCGGCATCATAACAATTTTGTGATTGGTTCCGGGGTGAGTGGCTACAGCTTTGTGTTTGCGCAAACAGCAGAAAGAGCCAGCTGGAAAAGAGAAAGCATTTAAATCCATCTTTCTATCACGTTCCCATCCGTGAATGGAGAATTAAAAGAAATTTTGACCAGCTAGCTACTCTCTCTGCAAAAACTATCTTTGAGAGATATTGAAAGGCAATATCTTTAAACAGCGAATGAAGGATTGAGGCCTAGTGTATCCACAACCTCATGTCCTCATCAAAGAGCTGAAAGGAATTGGAATTAAACTGAAGGAGAAACAATTCATCGATACATGTAATCAGGACTTAATGCTATAACTGGATTTCCCTGGTTTGTTTATTTCTTTCCAACCCATAATGTGCATGTTTCTTGTCTCTTTGTCCGGGTACAGAAGCTTTTTAAAAAAGGTGTAGAGTTTAAGCTGTGAAGTTATAAGTTGACAATTCATGCTTATTTCATGCCATTAAAATGTCACCTTTTTATATTGTCACCACTGCTTCTTTAATGACCTTTAAAACTTACTGTTCATATCTTTTCCAGTTTATTTCCCATTCATTGCCAAGCAATGCTCTGTTTTCCTGTTGGGCTTCATAGGGTAAGGAGGATCAGAAAGAACTGTTGTACACACAATAAATACTACATTTCTTTTTCCCCTTCCACTACCTTTCCACACAAATTTACTTTGGGGCAGTACTGCAAGCAAAACAAAAATGCTGGAAATCATAGTGGCTCAGGAAGCATCTGTAGAAAGAGAGCAAGCTAACGTTTTGAGTCTAGATGACTCTTCATTAGACCTCCGAAGACATCTAGACTCAAAACGTTAGCTTGCTCTCTTTCCACAGAAGCTCCCTGACCGACTGTGATTTCTAGCATTTATTGTTTTCAGCACAGATTCCAACAGCTGCAGTAATTTGCTCCTTTACTTTGGGGCAATTGAAATGCTCCATTATTATAACATTATGTATTTCATTCACTCATTTTTCTATATACACATCTCTCATTTATTTTCCACTCTTTGATGAATTGTGATACTGTAACAAATCCCTTCATGTTGATTGTAACAATCACTTGGATTTTGTTCAATTTTATCTTTTGTTTTAAACTGTCATCTTTAAGGGATTATTGTGTAAAACGGTTATGTAACCTCACACCTTTCTTTCCATTCATTATAGATTGTAATATTTAACCATCTGCATTAAAACAGGGAGAGCAGGAAGTTGATATACTCCATTGTATCTTTAAGAATAATATAGAATGAGTTGGCATTATATTGTGATTACCTGACAGTGGAGTAGACCTTTTCATTTTCTCTTTTTGAAATGAAGCAACTCTTAACAACCAGGAACAAAGGGAAACAAAGGTAATATTCAAGGAGAATGGTGCTCTCAAGGATCTCATGTTGTGGTTTCCAGGTACAGGCTTTCATGTTGACATTCGTATATTTCCTGGATAAGGTCTTGTCCCCTTTTATCCTGACAAGTGACTGGCAAGAATTAACAAATGGCTCCCAGCAGTACAGAAATTGCAAGATGATCTCAAGTCAAGGTGACAGACAGGGGAAGGTTTTACGTTACGGACTGTTCTTGGTAATTGGGATGGGATCAAACAAGGGATTGACACGTGGTCAGCCATCAGTCCTTAGAAATAAAGTATTTACGCAGGGGTTCCGAAGGGAAGCATGCTGACTTCTTCAGATTGAAGACTGAGGAAGAGGGAGGAAGATCAGGAAAGGAGCTTTCTAACACTTTGGCTTGATAGCAGAAGGCTGCAACCACCAGCTACAGAGATTAATACTGTGCTTTCCACTCCTTCAGGGCCAGTAAGTCATTCATTGCTGCCACAGGTTGTATGCTTTTCCTATCTAGTTAGCTTATGCATCATTTTGCTACTTCTTTATTAAATACCTTAAAATCATTTATGAGCTTGACTCACTTTTTAAATACATGTAATCTATGACTCCTGAAAAACCAATCTTACTCCAAACCAACGCCAATCAGGAAATATAGCAAAGCTGTTTCTTACCTTTTAAAATGCAAACTGTTTAAAATTTAGATGAAGAATTAATATGGTTTGTTTTTATTAATGGTTGGAAAATATATTTCTATTATCAAGTATAAGAAACAACACATCTTCTTTACCTAACAGGTCCATCAATATTATCCATGACCCAAATCCGTATTTCAGAGACTTTGTCATTTCTTAAATTCGGAAGCTCATTTTTAGCGAAAAATCTGCAGAGAGGAAAAGATGAAAAATTGTGTTCTCGGTATAGCTTGTGTGTGCTGATTTATTTTGTTTTATCTGATCCTATCTTCATTTGCATATTACAAAGATGGAACCAGTCCAATAAATTGACCTTGTGTAACTACATCATCTACACTGGGTCTTAAAACAACACGTATAGGTGGGCAGATGAAGGAATTGCTAAGTGGTGCTTCAGTTTAACATCCAAATGTAATTTGTGTCTCACCAAAAGAAATCACATTTTACTGGTTGAATCACTGTTTACATGCTGACACAGGAAAGAAAGACTAGATAGTAATGTTAAAAAATAACAATCAACATTTTGTCGCAATTTGGAAACTATGCTTTATTCAGGTTTGTACAGTATTTCTGAAGGAGGCCACACACAAGGAAAGCCACAAACCTCTTCATCCTTCAAGTGGATAAATCATTACTTGGCAGAAACTAAGTGGAAACAACCTTTCATGGTAGAATAAATTGCTTATACTAGTTGGGAATGAGGAAGTCAAATGTACTCGTTGGGATCATCAAGGGGAGAGGGTGGAGGAAGATTCTTGAATTGTGGGCCATTTGAATGTGAGACTTTTCAGCACAAGTGAATGAGTTAATATTTGGGAAGGAATGTTGTGGAAGCAAACGGGGTTACAGAAGGAAGTGCCAGCACATATACTGGCACAGAGGGCTGAGCGGCCGCCTCCTATGTTGTAATTTCATTGCATTACAACTCTCTTTATTGAGTCAAGTGTCAAGATGTAGTTTAGAAATGTTGGTGCTGAGCTGAACTTAGAAGGCTACTCTCCGTGAGAATTACCCCAAACACTTAGTCCCCTGACTTTATGAATCACTTCAGTTGGGACTGAAATGGGACAGAGAAAAGACAACTGGTGAATTGGGTGGGACACAGACAGCGGTGGGTGTATGGGGTGCTATACTTCATTGTATAATGCTGCTATGAAGTACCTTGTGATAGAAACATAGAAAATGAGAGCAGGAGTAGGCCATTTGGCCCTTCAATCCTGCTCCACCAGTCAACATGATCATAGTTGATCATCCAAAATAGTACTCTGTTCCACGTCCTTTAATCCTTTTAGCCCCAAGAACTATATCTAATCCCTTCTTGAAAATATTCAATATTTGGCCTCAACTGCTTTCTGTGGCAGACAATTCCACAGGCTCGCCATACTCTGGGTGAAGAAATTTCTCCTTATCTCAATTTTATGCTCCATTACGTTAATGATGCAGTGTAAGTTGTTGCTATTGATGACAAGTAAAATGCTCTGTGGAAGACCACCCATGGGGCACAGATGGATTTCAGAAAAAGGACTTTTAGAAGGACAACACAAGCTAATCTGGAGATTTGGCTGAGGGACTCATTATCTGTTCCCTGTACAGTAGACCCAGATTCAAACAACACTGAATCCCTGTCGATTGACTGTTGTTTGAATTCAGCCTACTGGGACATACCAAGAGCCCAGTGTGGCACATAAGTCTGCTCTGTACAGGTAAGCCTACAACTGACCTTACCTGGTAGGATTCTAGGATAAGGCCAGGAACCATTACCACCAATTACCCCACCCTAATTCAGAATCAAATCTGATCTTGATGGATAGAAAATGCACAGGATTATCTTTATCTGAAACAATATGCAGCAATTAAATCAGAAATATCTAAATTATTGGTTCCTAATTTCAGTTTTGGTTCTCAGTTACCGAAATGGCCAATATCTGCCAGAAAAAGGAGCACAAATTCTAAGCTAATGCATCAAACTCGTTCAATGGACAAATCAAAAGAAAAAAGAACACAGAAGATTTCAAAATGAATTATAACATTCTTTCTCTTACCCTTCTTTTGGAAAAGTTCCATCAGAAACTGAGCCATTCAGCATCACAGTCACGATGCCTGCAGCTTCCTTTGCATACTGAAAGCAAATGGCAAATTTTAAACTGCATTGTCTGAAGTACGAATGAATTCATTTTTAGAACCCATGTTTGTAATGATTATTTAATATTTAACCATTTATAATTGTATGGACCTAGAAATGAAGCTGAAAATAGACATGCTTACAGAAATGTAAATGTCATTCAATAAACTGTATATTAATGAAATCTGGAATGAATATTTTCAACAATTCCTCAACTGTGAATTCATCGTGCTAGCTGATACTTTCCATCGGTCATTTAGTACCATGGTAAAATCAGTGAGTGAGAACTACTGTTGATGAAAGCACTGTAAATAAACAATCAAACCACAGAGAAACAATAGGGTCTGTGTGGTATTCCAGCTCTGATCATCAAAATTGGTGACTTTCACTCATAACAAAGCTCTGTGTACTCATTCTACAGATTTAGGAGGAAAAGGAACTCCCTTGCCTAACTTCAGGAATGCAACAATTGTAACTATCTTCAAGAAGGGAGGCAAATCCTACTGTGGAAACATTGAAGATACTTTCTTCCTGTTCTTGGCAAAGAAAATCCTCACGCACATTCTCCAGAATCACACACTTTCTGTCGCTGAGGAAATCCTCCCAGGGAAACAGTGTAGCTTTATAACTTTCAGCAGAACCTCTGACATGGCCCTTATTAGCACAAATACAAGAAAACTGTTGAGAACAACTCAAGGAACACTTGATTGACAGTAATTTGCTCCTACTTATTGAATTCATCGACTTGACCAAACCATGTGACTCAGTAAATGATGAAGTTCAGGGGATTGGTCTCCCAAGTAGTGGAATTCAAGAAACTTGAATCACAGTCAGATCACAGCCCTGTAACTGCTTCACGATGATTTACCTGCAACTGTCTTGGGTGGAAGGTCTGAAACAGATAGTCCAACATTTGGATTGTCGTCAAGCAAGGTTATGTGATAGCCTAATACGATTTAAAACAGCCTGGTAATGGCTGTAGCCCATCTCAGTGGAAAATTCTTAGTCCAGTTGTTTCAATGCTCAAACTAAATTGAACACTATAGACCTATGTAATCTACAATTTGTGGGTAAGTACAGTGTCATTGCCCACTCAAAATCGGATTTGTAAGCAACACTCGACAAAGTGTGGTTTCCTTTGATAAGGCACAGACTGTATTCGGATATTAAACAAACTGAAAAGGACAAAGAAAGCTCTTCAAAGACACTCTGAGGCTTTCCTTGAAACGCAGCAACATTGGTGTTAATGACGAGGTGGAGCAGTCTATCGATCATTCAAAATGGCAACACCTCAGCACTCAAGCTTTAAATCACAACATCTTAATGTGGCAGTGCAGCAGCAGGAAAGGAAAGAAAAACAATCAGATCCTAACTCCAGCTCCAACCAGCCTATATGCTCAAAGATTTCTGGGTCAAGATTTCAGCCTGTCCAGTCACATGAAGACTTACAGTAGAACCTCATGACCCTGGGTAGATGTCAACAATGATAATGAAGATGCTAGATACTATTGTCAAGGAGGTTTTACAAAGGTAAAAAAACCATAATATCAGGAATCACAGAGTTAATGTGGTGTATTTGAATTTTCAGAAGGCATTCAATAGGATGTCACATAAAAGGTTATTACACAAAATAGGAATGTGTGATTTTGGTGGGTAAGGCATTAGCGTGAACTGAGGACAGAAAACAAACACAGGATTAATGGGTCTTTTTCAGGTCAGAAAGATGTAACTAACTAGCTGCCGCAAAGATCACTATCTATATTAATTACTCGAAGGAGGAAGCAGAGTATAATGTGTTCAACATTGCTGGTGCTGCAAAAATACAGGGAAGGGCACGTTATGATGACGACATAAGGAATTTGTAAGAGAATGTAGGTATTTTGAGCAAGTGGGCAGAAATTTAGCAGATGGAATTTAATGTTGGACAGTGTGAGGTCATGAAAAGGAAGACTACTGTTTAAATGGAGTGAGACTTCAAAAATGCACGGTACAGAGTGATCTGGCGTCCTTGAACATGAAACACAAATGTTAACATGCAGACGCAGCATGTAATTAACAAGGCAAATGGAAAGTTGGGCGTTATTGCTGAGGGGTTGAATTTAAACATAGCAATGTCTTGTTACAACTGTTGGTGAGGCTGTATCTGGAGTATTATGTACAGTTTGATCCTTGGATTCAACAAAGGATATACTGGCATTGGAGGCAGTTCAAAATAGATGCATGAAGCAGAATCTTTGAAATGAAGCAATCAACTATTAGGTTAGGCTTTTATTTAGGTATTCTCAATTGGCAGAGTTTAGGAAAACAAGGGGTGATCTAACTGAAACATGCAAGTCTCTGAGGGAGCTTGACATTGAGGACATGTTTCCACTAATGGGGCAATCTCGAAAGGGGACATTGTGACAAAATAAGGACACAATCACTTAAAATGAGATGAGAAGAAATTTCTTGGCTCAGAGATTAGTGAATGTCTGGAATTGTCTACATCAGAGAGTTATGGAGGCTAGATCACGAAAAACATTTAAAGAGATAGCCAATAGATTTTGAACTATCAGGAGTTATGGACTATCAGGAGCCGGCACAAAACAGGAACAGTGGTCTGAGGCAAATCAGCCATGATCTTGTTAAGTAGCAGGGCAGGCTTGAGGGACCTACTTCTGCTTGTACTGTATTTTTATGCAATTGGTCTTCATAGCAAGTGTGGTAGAGTCCAGGGGCAATGATATTTTGTTAAAATTGACTAGGGGTTTGGTCAGTACACATTCAGAATACTGTATGCAATTTGACCTCTTTATTTAAGCAATTAGATGCAATACATTAAATATGATTGGTTCGTGTGATGACAGTGTTGTCCTTTCATGAGGAGTTGAATAAACTGAAATTTAGAAAACTGGGAGGTGATCTCATCAAAACACACAATATTCTGAGGGGACTTGCCAGGGCTGTTACTGAAAGGCTACTGCCTACAGCTGTAGAAATCGAGTGCAGAGTCTCATGGTAAGAAGGCAATTATTTAAGATACGGAGGAATTTCATTGTGTAAAGAATCTTTGGAAATTTGTTATCCCAGATAGTTGTGGCTGCATTGTGATTTAATATATTCAAGGCTGGGTGAATATTTTGACTCTAGGGAAGTTAGGAGTTTGGCGATTGGGTGGTAACATAGAGTTTAGGTTGAAAATGGTATTAAATAATAAAGCAGGTTTGAAAGGTCCAATATTCTCCTCCTACCCCTATTCCCTTTGTTCTGGTGTTCTCAAGAGCATTTTATAACTGAAATCCCAAACATATTTAAGAATAAATGCAAAAGTAAGGCCTCATTCATTTATAAAGACAATGGGGTTAAATTGGGTATGAGTGAGGATGCAGCAATGACAGAACTGGTTTTGATTCCCCCTATATGAGATGATTAATATTCAGTTTAATTGCAGTCAATGGTAGTTAAAATTATGTGACGGAGTATAACGGGAGATCAAAGCCATACTGTCTGTGCTGTGACCCACCCAGTTTGAATTTCATCCCCAACCACTCCTTGAAATAATTTTTACATTTTTTTAAAATCCATTACCATGTCGTACAAATTTAATCAATTTGCTTTGATCTTTTCATCCCTTCCCTCTTTACTATCAAAACAAATTGGAGGGTTTTGCCACTATTTGCAAAAAGATAAGGCAAATCTATTTTTGTGGTCACCGCCTACAACTATACTAGTCCGAAAATGCCCAATATCGTCTGATCTTGGAAGCTTAACATGCTCAGGCCTGGAATACCAAATGCAGTCAGCTTTGTGATTCTTGTGGCTCAGTGGTAATGTCCCTACCTCTGACCCAAAAGGTTCGTGTCCCAACTGCTCCAGAGATGTGTCATAACACATCTGAACAGTTGGATTCAAAATATCTATGATGAACGAGATACAGCACTAGAATTGTATTGTTAATGTAGCAAATAGTGTTTTCTTGACTGACTGTTCTTGTGTTCTTTAACACACTTGGAAAGCATTGACCTCTCACGCCGAATCAAACAGATGAGAATCTGCACTGTCTCCCAGTTGAAAGACCTATTTCACGAAATATGTAAAAAATTGAAAGAAATATAAATCAGTTGCTGCAAAAATCATTTTGATTAAAAGATATGAAGTGCTGTAGTTCAAAAGCAGCCATATCAAAAATAAACATAGCAATAGACTGGAAGTTATTGAGGTAACACACCCTCATTTTGACTTTTAGAATGTAATGCTTGATTAGATATGACATTGTCAACAGAGAAACACTTGTTGCCAGTCCTTGTCTGAAATATTGATGCCTAATCAACAATTGCACCTGGTTTGTTGACCACTCCCTACTGTTGAATTTGACATTGCATAACCATAACTTAGAATTAAAGTTAATTACAGTCTGTTACAATGACAACAGTTCCACCTCTGCAATATTGCCTAATTTCAACAAAACAGCGTTCACAGATTTGATCATTCTGGCTCAGCTTCTCGAGTGCTTCTTTTTTGTTGCACATCAACCTGAAAGCTGCAACTGCAAACTATCACTCCCTCTCTTCATCAACCTCCACCAAATTCCCATCGATGGATTTATCTCAATATGCTTTTCCTGGTGTATAACTCTCCCCAGGGTCTTTATCAAGCTTACTGTCTAATATTCATCTCCAAGCTTGTTTTGTCTTTTGCCTACATCAGTGATTCTATTTCCCCTTCCATGATGGAAGATGCAATCTACTTAAATCGGTGTGAGGAAATATGCCTTGATAGAAAACATTATGTTAATGGGAGAATGCACGTAAAGGAGAGATTGATGAGAGTAGGTGAACAAAGGATTCCAAACCCATTGGACTCAAAATTGGTCACGGGTCACTTAAGAGCCTGAATTAAGTGGACTCTACAGTTCTGAGGAAGGGTCAGAAGACCCAAAACATTAACTCTGATTTTTTTCTTCACAGATGCTGCCAGACCTGCTGAACTTCCAGCAACTTCTGTTTTTGTTCCTGATTTACAGCATCCACAGGTCTTTTGGTTTGATTTTCTACAAAATGCATGGCTGATTCAAAGATCTTTCAAAATTTAGCTTCAAAGCGCCAAATGAGTCATATCACCAGAGGTGTCTCACTGATCACTACAGGTACTATTTAGGCCAGCAGACTATATGTGCTGGGAATGGAAGTAAGAAAAATGTTGGGAATTTGACAAGAGCTACAGTTGAACTGTACCTTTCTGCTTGAAGAGGACTGGAAAATTGTGTGGTCAATTTGAATAAGTCATTTTCCCTGGAAACAACTGAGGTAGTGTGCCATAAATCAAGGTCTGCTATTTCCAGTTGTATCAAGTGCTAAAGTGCTTTTAAAGTATGCAAGAAGGCCAATTTCCTTTGACTTTCAGACCAGGATGGATAGAAAGCATTGACCAGGTTTCTCCAGTAACCAATAGTTATTATTTATTATAATTGGACAATAGCTAAAGATAAATAGATATCAATGGTTAGCATATAACAGTACTAGCTAAAATTCCACACACACACACACACACACACACAGTAGATTATTGGCAGAAGTAGAAAAAACTGAAACATCAGCTCAGTGTTTTTGCCTCCTGATGACAAATGAACCAGTTGACTTCCCTGCTTGTCGGATGCTGTCTGATCTGCTGTGCTTTTCCAGCTCCACATTTATTGACCCTTCTTGACTAGACGCCTTGTTGTTCAGATGTCTCACTGGATTGTAAGAAGTACAGAGTGGCTGATTCCCTTGAAATAGGTCTCTGATTTATCAATTTAAAAGTCACAGCTTACAGCAATTGCTACAGGAAAGGTAGTTGGTTTTCTTCACGTTTAAACTGAGTGTTTGACTGAAGAGAACAGGCAGCTTCCGGACTGGGAGAAGATCTGCACACTTCTTTTTCCTCTCTCTTTGTCTTTGTAACTAGTTTCCAACTTCAAGCTGCTCAGCCATCTAAGAACCGATCACACAGAATGTCCCTGTCATTGATAACTGTCACTAATTCAGAGACCAATCAATTTCTTGTTACCTACAAGAACTATTTCACTGCATACCCTCTACCCTCGGCTCCAGATCATCTACAATCTGAACTTTAATTACTGCTTGTTCACAAGATGCCTGCTATGGGTATCAGGTTATTTGTTTTCAAAACTGCAACCACTATTTCAAACACTGGGTTTTAAACCAGCTCTTGCTCATTTCAGTTGTCAGTTTTTAAAAGCACAAAAGCAAAAGGACACAGTCCTTACACAACTTACTGATTCAGATGCTATTTTCCAAAAGGAATTCACTGGGTTATTTTCAGAATCATTTGTGGGACAGGCTTCATAGTTTATGCCTGAAAAAATAAGAATATGATCAATAAATGCCAATAGTAAAGGCACTCTCTGCAACTGGTAGCTCAAGTTAAATGCACGCTAGTTTGGTAGGAGGCAACTATATAATATTTCTTGGAAATATTTTTGATTTTATTGTGTTTGCGTTTTTTCTTTAACCCTACAACTTCTCTCAGAATGGATGCTCCATGTGTGTATTTTGTGGTCTGCCCTGCGCTTTCCATTTGGTGTATGTGAACCTTTGGCACTTCAGGCAGTCTATGACTCCAAGGTTCAGCTTCTCTGGAACCATTGCATTTGACAGTCATTTAGGTCATTGTCAATCAACCAGCAAACAAAGTAGGCTCAGTGGTAGCAGTCCTACCTGAATCAGTAGAATGTGGTTTCAGTTCCCATTCTAGAGGCTGAACACATTTGGAGGCTGTCATTTTGCTGTAGTATAGGAACATAGAAAGTCTGTCACTGGGACCTGTTATTCCTTCTACTTGTCTACTCAGCAAGCTAATGAGATAGTACCATGTACAATTTTGTGCAACTAAACTCCAACCTTCACACTAATGTTCTGAGAAGCAAGATAAATTGGGTTGCGTCCTAATGTAGACAATGTAGACTCTTTGGGGTGTTGGAGGTAGTGGAGGGATTGGGTCAATGTCAATGCAAGTCACAAATAGTGGTAACAAACAGTTGGAGACTTTTTCAGACATCTGCAGATTCAGGGGAATCTCCCATTAGAAGTTTAAACTTGCAGGGCAGCCCCTTGTAGTCACAGCATTAGGAATACCAAGCGGTCCCAATATGCATATATAAGGCTGCATCTAATATCTGATAGCTAGAATGTGGAAGGTCTACACAGTCAGTGATGGGTTCTATGCTCATCAGATCCCTGGCTGAAGAAAATAGGTCTCATAAGGCAATGACCGACACAAAAGTCCTGGTGAACTCACGTTCACAACACAATTTAGCCCCATTTGTTTCTGATATGCCTTTGCAATACACTACAATCTTTCCTGAGCATTATGATTGAGAATATTAAACAGTTGCAATAATCACATATCTCACCAGGGGGTTCAGGTTGTCCACACCAATTCAAGTCATCGGCCAGAAAACCTATCAGAGCGTCACCGAGAGACATCATCCGTCTGGTTTTATCTGAATAGCTGTTCACCAGAAGCTTGGTATTTTCCCAGAATAATGCCTGTAATTAAGTTTATAAAAATTGTTAAGTGAATTGTATCAGTTAATTTATTTAAATAAGAAAAGCTTTTTGACAGTTCAGGACCTAGAGTTTCTACTGTGGGCATATTTGAACTCAATCATGGGATGTGGGCATTGCAGGCTGCGACAGCATTTATTGCCCATGCTTAACTATCCTTCAATTGATTGGATTACTAAGCCATTTCAAAGGGCAGTTAGGAGTCAACCAAATTGCTGTGGGTCCGGAGTCACATGTAGGCTAGACCACATAAGAATGGCAGATTTCCTTCCCTGAAGAACATTTGTGAACCAGATGGGGTTTTACAACAATAGTTACACAGTTAGAGTGACCATCTATTATGTTGTTGAACCTATAACTCCAGAGCATTAGTGACATTACAATTAGGCTACCATCTCCCTATTGAATGATTTTTATTCAATACTACTGGGTGAAAATACACCCTGTACCCTGTTAATGTAAGTAGAGATAGCTTTTTATCTGTACTTCTAATGAAATTCCAAATTTTCTAGCATACTTTGTTTTTACTGGAAACAGCAAAAGTTCATCTCACTGTGTCATTCATATTTAATAACAGAGGAAATGTTTTGCTGGATCACTTTGGGAATCAATGAGTTCAAACAAAAACCACCTGTGGAAGAACTAAAAAGTTCTCAGATTAAATATTTACTCTTCATTTAATCACATTTTTCAGACACAAACAAAATAGCACAAAATGTGAGATTATAGCTTCTTTTAATGGGATATCACAAGGCATGAAGGTTACCTTTTTCACTATAAAAGCGCTATGATTTTTTTGTTTATTTTAAGGCTGTAATAAACACCAGCTGTAGGAGGCGCAAACATCCAAACTCGAGCCAACACTAACACTCCTAGCCCTAAGGCTGTCTCTGCCATGATCTGAACCTGTCCAACCTTATACCCAGCCCCTCCCATCCTGACCATCCCCCACTTCACTCCACCCCAAAAACTTCCCAACCTGTCAAATCCATCAGCCCCTAAGTTGACACCCTCCCCACACCTGAACTCTCCCTGCTCTGACCCTCCACAACCTGACACTCTGCCACAGGCCTGACTCGATACCCTAACTGATCCAAACCTTGAGCTATGCTAAGTGCACGTCCATTTACCCGACATCCTGGCACACTACTCCTCAAATTAGGTAATCTTAAAGAGGATTACGGCCACTGAACCTGTTCCAATGGTAACTGGAATTTCTGGGCCTTTATCACCCCAG
Source organism: Rhincodon typus (assembly GCF_021869965.1). Taxonomy (NCBI): domain Eukaryota; kingdom Metazoa; phylum Chordata; class Chondrichthyes; order Orectolobiformes; family Rhincodontidae; genus Rhincodon; species Rhincodon typus. The sequence goes on from NC_063332.1 coordinate 100,104,371, forward strand.
CCAACTCTGGTTTGTTTAAAAACCCATTGAAACTCATTGTGTCTGAAAAATGATATTAGCTCAATCATCCAGCTTACATGATGCTTAACAGGTTAGACCAGGAACACAAAAATTATGTAATTAGCAAAGTGATTCATCAGGACCCAATCACATGATCAAAACTTCTGGTCTACATCACTTGAAGTCCAATATTAACATTGCCTGCAACACTCTCTCTACAGAAGTACATATTATAGGAAGGATGTGATTGCACAAGAGACAGTCTGGTCTTAAACTACAGGAGAGGGATTTACCAGAATTCTGCCCCGACAGCAGTATCTAATCTATGAGGAAACATTGATTAGACAGGAGTTGTTTTCCTTGGAGCACTGACAGTTGAAAAGAGAGTTGATAGATTTTACAGGGCATGCACAGGTTGTTTAAGAAGGCACTTTCTCCATTAGTAGATGTGTCAATAACTTAGGGCACAGATGTAAGTTAATAAAAGCAAAATACTGTGGATGCTGGAAATTTGAAACAAACACATAACAAAAACTTAGCAGGTCTGGTAGCATCTATGGAGACAGCAATCGAGTTAATGTTTCAAGTTTGATCTGATCTGTCTGCTGGTCAGAATTGAAATATTAACTTGTTTTTCTCCCTCCACTCATGCTGCCAGATTTGCAGAGTTTATCCAGCATTTCCTGTATTTGTTACAGGTGAAGGTGAGAGGTAAATGGCTGAGAGAAGGGGAGAGAGAGAAGGAGAAATATTTTCACCCAGAGTGTGAAGGAGGTTTTTCACAGCCTGTAAGGATTGTTAAGTCACAAAATTGTGAAACATACAAGCACGATTTAGAGATTCATTTGCATTGACATAGCCTCCAGGGCTATGCGCCAAGAGATAGAAAATGGGATTTGTTGACAAGTGCAGATACAATGGGCTGACTAGCATCCTTCTATGCTGTAAACATCCTTGAGACTAAGACCAGACTCCAGGTCCAGCTGAGACTGCCTTTGCTTTCGATCTCTCCAAATCCCTGTTTATGGGAAAGGGTTCCATAAGATCACGTGAGGGAAAAGATCCTTCAATGATCAAGACTTTCTGGACTCAGTCAACAATCACATGCATTAATGTAGCTTTGAGTTTCAAATTGTTCCTAATTGCAACCTCGCTCCGTTCCTTCTTTTCCCTATGTGTGTGTGTTTGTCTACGTGGGTGCATGTCTGTGCATGTATACGTGTGCATGCTCCCCTGGATTTGAAAACACAACTTAACCAGACTTTTTTTTAAACCCTAAAGTGGATCATTTAAATATTGAACTTCACAAGCAGAAGATTTGGAGGGAGCACACCGCAGCCTATTTCAAAAGGCACCTGATTGTAGTCCAACAGGTTTATTCAAAATCACAAGCTTTCGGAGCATTGCTTCTTCATCAGTTGACTTTGCCTGATGAAGGAGCAGCGCTCAGAAAGCTTGTGATTTCAAATGAACCTATTGGATGACAGCCTGGTGTTATGTGACTCCTGACTTTGTCCACCTGAATCCAACACCGGCATCTCCACATCATTTCAAAAGGGAAAAGAAATAGAAGAAAAAAATAAAAATATTTCTGCTAATAAACAGAAAAAAAGAAATACTAAGTCATTCAGTTCATCTCTCCCTCTTGTCAAGTAACAGAAATTGGAGACTCTGGTCAAATTTTGGCTTGTTTCAAATAGCTTAATCCCAGGCCAAAGTGCAGAAAAGTCTGGCCAGAGTCGACATCTAAGAAACCAGCTGAAAACCAGGAAGGAAAAATCCAGTAGCTGAACCAAAATTTAAAACAAATAAACATAACACATTAAATTTTCCTAATCCTAACATTGGAACAAAATTTTAAGTTGCAGTCCAAAGATGTGTGTAGAAAAGGGAGACTTGCCTGACAAAACTTTAGCCACTCTAAGTCTAGGATAATAGCGAGTTATAGCTTGGAGATGGTAGCTAACACTACCAAGTGAGACAAAGAGATCAAGTTACTCCAGAAACTTTGAACATTTAGACCTCAGTTCATATCCAGACCAAGTGGAAGAAGAATCAGAACCTAAAACTGATTTGGGAACTTGATAACAAGGTGCAGGGCTGGATGAACACAGCACGCCAAGCAGCATCATAGGAGCAGAAAGGCTGACGTTTCGGGCCTAGACCCTTCATCAGAAATGTTTGCTGTGTCTACAACAGGGTTTCTTTACCTCTTGCAGCAATATCTACATTATTCTTTGGACCTTAAAAAATGCAGATTGTGGTTCAGTTTGAATCATAGCTTCTCCTGATGATGCACGATGTACTTGTTTGAAGGATCAAGAAATGGGGCTGCATCATCTTTAAGCTACAGGATTAGATCGCCCTGAGACAGTGATAATGACTTGAACATCTAGCTCACACAATGGTTGGAAAGAAAGAAACAAATGTTTTTCTTTACGCCAGACTACTGCATGTATTACAGCAGCAAATAACCAGATCTGTGTATTCTTTCACATTTCACAAAGTAACAGATCACCATTCAACTTGAACCAGATGCTAAAAAAGTGATTCCACATTTTCAAGTGAGTTTACCTTATCCCGAGGGATATCATGCCGTGCCAGATTGATAAAATCCTTATAGTCAGTTGGAAGAACATTGCAGGGTTTCTTATAAGCAAAAGCATTTCGAAACGCTTCCCAGATTGCTGAACAGTTCTTTTCTCTGAAATAAAACAATCAATCATTCTCAAATGTATTTCTGTATTGACAGTTGATACTATTGCTGCACAATAACATGAACAAAACCATTAGGTGTTAATTGCTCATGTAAATAATAATAAAGTGGAAGACAAATTAAATAACACTAGACCATATTAATTTTAATATAAGGTAAAGAAAATCCAAACTATTTCCATCCTAAGCCCTTTCTGGGTGGCACGGTGGCTCAGTGATTAGCATTGCTGCCTCACAGTGCCAGGGACCCGGGTTCGATTCCACCCTCGGGGACAGGCTGTGTGGAGTTTGCACATTCTCCCCATGTCTGCGTGGGTTTCTGTCGGGTGCTCCAGTTTACTCCCACAGTCCAAAGATGTGCAGGTTAGGTGGATTGGCCATGCTAAATTGCCTGTCGTGTTCAGGGATGTGTAGATTAGGTGGGTTATAGGGGGAATGGGTATGGGTGGGATGCTCTGAGGGTTGGTATGGACTTGTTGGGCCAAAGGGCCTGTTTCCACGCTGTAGGGATTCTGTGATGTCTGCGATTAGCAGATTTTCTTAAAGATCCATTTTTTGCATAAGTGCAATAATTATGATGAATATTTGCATTCAGTCAGCATGGCATCAAAGATATAATTAGGTATTATTGGAATATCCTCGAATTGTGCAATAAAAAAGGAAGAACTAGCATTTATGTAGCATTATCACTGGATGTATCAAAAATGCTTTCCAGCCAATAAACTACTTTCTGAGCATAGCCAGTGTATAATACGGAAAACCAATTCAAGACACTGTTGAGAACAACTGGAGAAATCTTTAAAACAAGATTTTTAAAATTATTTTCTTTGAGCACTTTTGTTTTTGGTTAGAAAAATATGGGTGATGGGAATAAAGGTTTAACTGACAATGGGAGACTGTAAGTATGGGAAGATAACTAGTCTTGGTATGGCTAGTAGTATGGCTAGTGCTCTCAGGCCTCCCTCCACATCACCCAAGAAAGACAGCATTATATATAAAAGCATGTTGGTGAATACTTATAAAGCAGGGTGAGAAGAAATCAACTCTGTGCCCTTGTGTAGCCTATCAGATCTTGGATCATCTTTGTGAGCTAAGGCACACACGTGACACTTTTAAGTTGGCCTGGAATTATTTTTGCTTCATAGACATGCTCAGTGACCAATGACACAGCCAATATTGCTTGGATATTTATTCCACAAAGTTGCACACAGGAGCCATTTCACACAAGGGCCTCACATAATACAGCCCCCATATGCTCAGATAGGAAAAAAACCTCTTACTTAAAGTTTTAGCAAAGGTTTGTAGCTCGTAACTTCATCTGCAGGTGCCTACTAAACAGACAACAGGACGACACAGTACACCCTAACACACTGGCCACACTGCCCTACATCAAGACATATCAGAACTGAGAGCAAGACTCCTAAAACCATGAAGGATCATGGTAGCACACAAGCCCACAGCCACTCTATGACAAACACTCACAAGGATTAAAGACCCCATTCCCACAACATGCAGAACCAACGTGGTTTACAAAATACCATGCTCTAACTGCCATGAACATTACATCAGACAGACAGGAAGGAAACTAGCCATCAGAATACATGAACATCAGCTAGCAGCAAAACGGCATGACAAACTTTCCTTAATATCAGTACACCCAGACAATGAAGGCCATCAGTTTAACTGGGACAACGTAACCATAGTAGCCCAAGCCAAACATAGACATACATGGGAATTCCTAGAGGCATGGTTCTCAATCCATAATGCAATCGACAAACATATAGAATTGGACCCCATATACAAACCCATACAGAACAAAACTGAAAATGACACTACTCACCATACTGGACCAGACAGTATAAATTCCAAGCAAAATAGAAGACCATTGCTTCATCAGAGGCCTCACTGATGATGTTACCTAGCACGATGATCAAACGTCTGAACAAAAACAAGCCAGCTCAGCGAGCAAGTCAACAACCCCAAACCCCTCTTACTCTACACATTCCGGGTGTAGTCAAAGCCATTTTCCATTTCTATTATGCATTTACTAATTACCAGTACAGAAAGCAAAGCAGGTTACATCTGGCAGAGTGAGCCACAGACCTTGAGTGACTCCCCCCACTCCCTTCAACTGGATCCTGACTGATCTGTGTGCAGTTCCCTAACTGACTTACCACGGATCCTTGGACTGCTTACACTGGACATGCAGGACGGACAGTGGCCCACTCCCCAGACTGCAGTGATACCATACCCCTGACCATAACACCGTCCACCCACTTTCCCCAACAAATGGCTATTGACCAGGCCCAAGCCCAAGCCCTTGGATTGAGAACAGACATTGTCTTGAGTGACTGAGACAGGATCCACTGACCTGATCACAAAACCCCTTGACTTGATCGAGATCTACTCCCCTTGGACTTGGAGGCAAGGCCATTTGGTTGATGTACATTCAGTGTGCTTTCCACCTAAGCTACTGCCATTAAGCGTCGGTGTGATATGGATATAGCACACTGAGTACAGCAACATATCCATCCCCTTAACTGACCACTGCTGACAACCATGACAAGCTGCCTGGGTTTTACTGCACTAAACAACCAGGCAAGGCAGAAGTACAGTGAGTCTTTGCATTCTGAATGAGGAGGTAAAATGTTAAAGCCAGGGAAGGCAGAGTTACTGTGAACATCCACGTAAGTGTGAAGTGAGTGAGTGCAAACAGAACAATTGAAGAGTGCAGTGATACAGCCTGGTCCACTCTATGAGCTAGGTGCCTGTCCCTGAATGCAAAGGGGCCTGACGGCTGCAATTCAATAACAGGTGGAGGTGCAGTCCACAGTGCAGCATTGAAGTAGAGAAATGTATTGTAAAGGGTGAGAGGTGTGCCGTGATGAGGCTGGGGGTGGGGTAATGGCATTAGCTGCCCATGGAGCATAATGAGAAATGCTGGGGATTACTGTCCATGATGGGGACCCAGTGGAGCGAGCAATAAGCTGCAGTCCCTACATACACGGTCTGAATTTCACACTAGGTTTTGTAACGGTGAGTTTCTCTCTGCTTGTGGGATAATTGGAAACTGCATATCAATAAGGTGAGATTTAGTACGAATAGCATGCAAATAGGCCTCTTCCCATTCACCAGCAGGATTCTTATATTACTGTTATAAACGCAGTTGCAGATTCAGATCTCTGGTAATTTAACAGAGTGTCAGGCAACCTTTTTCTAAAGATTTGAACCTCGATAACTTCATGGTAGCAAAAGTATTTAAAGAGAAAAATGTCAAGACTTCAAACATGGTTTCTGAATGAAGAGACACAAAGTAATTTAAAGACTGAGAGCATTGTTCTAAAAGTTACAAAGTTTTAAAACATAATCTAGAAATTTCAATCGTTGTCATAAGAGTCTGAATGCAAAAATTCAAAAATCAAAACAAACTTTGAATTTGTAGTGAATTTGACAAAGCTTTTGACATTCAGATTTCCTCTTGTCAACCTTTCAAAAAAGGTCAGAAACGCATAAGCACATTTGAAAGTCTCCAAATCAAGCTGCTGAGAAATCCACACGTGTAGACTGTTTGGCAAATACCAAGAATGAGCTCTGTTCCAATAGCAGCATACTAACATTAACAAATTCACAGAACCTGAGCTGTGTGTGGCCACATACTCTCAACAAATCTGAGGGCCACACAAAGCCAAAGATAAGCCTTTAAAAATTGACAACAGCAATGTAAATTGCTTTCCTTCATTTTACCACACATTAAAATTTTAAACAAAATTACTAAAATTATTTGAGAGAACAATGTGGCCTGTTCCTGTTAAATTAACCAACATACCTCAGAGATCTGACATAGAGATTGAACAACTATGGAAGCTGAAAGTTTTCCGCGTCACTATGATCCTATGCCTCTTATGAACAGATACTGAGGCTGTGTGCTAGAACACGAAGGGTATATGTGCTTACAAATTCAATGCAGGACATTTTTTTTACAATGCACGAGCCTGAAGTGAACAGGTTCCATTATTTGGTTCCTGATACTCTGCTCCTTTGGAATCACGTTATGATCATCGTAGATACTAAAAACAGTTACAAAATAAACTCTCAGTCAAAAGCTGAAAGAATGATAAGGTTTCACATTTTATGACAATTATTGCAACAAATAACTAAAAGCACAATTAACTAAGCACTACCTTGGTATGTAACTTATCCTTTATGCCACAGAATAGATTACCCACCTAATTCCTACTCCAGTTCAAAAAATCATACTTCATAGTGTCCATCTTTCTGTACTTTATGTAGACACACAGTAAGTCTAGCACACAGGTAATCAGCTATTATTTCAAGAAGGTTGAAAAACAAGAGTAGGAAGTCTTACTTTGTCTGTGCAATGTGCTGGTGTGACCTCATCTGGAGTACCGTGAGCAGTTTTGGTCCATTTATTAAAGAAAAAATAGCATTTCATTGCAGACAGTTTAAAGAAGGTTCACTTGGATGATCCTTGGTGTGGAGGGATTGTCTTATGAGCAAAAATTAAACAACTTGAGGCTGTACTCATTAGAATTTAGAAGAACGAGAGGTAATCTCATTGAAACATTTAGGATTCTTAAGGGGCTTGACAAGGTAAATGCTGAAAAGATGTTTCTCCTCGTGGGAGAATCTTGGACCAGAGGGCATGATCTCAGATTAAGAGGGCACTAATTTAAGACTGAGATGAGGAGGAATTTCTTCTCTCAAAGGGTTGTGAGTGTTTGTAACTCCTTGCCACAGGGAGCTGAGGGGGCAGAGTCCTTATGTATATTTAATTCTGAGGTAGATTCTTGATCAGTAGGGGAATGAAGGGTTACAGGGAAAGGAGAGGAAAGTGGACATAAGGAGTGTCATCAGATCAGCCACGATCCTATTTAATGGTGGACCAGGCTCAAAAGGCTGAATAGGAAGAACTTATACAATTTTATTACACATAATTTCCACATAACCAATGCAAAGTGCTTTCTAGCTCCTGAGGGCTTATTCCTCTTCTTTTATATTCTCAACTGTGTCTTTCACAACGTGGTGTCATTTTCCCAGGCACTCTCCTCTATTCTAAGCTCGCTGGCTCGTCCAGTTTCATGTTAGTTTCCCACAAATTGATCTTTTCAATTCGAGCACAAGCTTCCACTTGTATTCCTGTGCAGTGAACCATAGAGACTTTTTGACTTCCAACAGATACCTGTCTCCCAGATGCAGGCAGATTCAAAACACTATTTGTGATATTCTAGGCGAGTTTGATCTTTATAAGAGCTTCCTCTATTCCCAACATTCTTCCTCACAGCAAAATGAATAACATTGGCTTTGTGGCTTAGTAAATATACAAACTAAATATCCTTGAGAGCCCACTTTTTTAATCTTGGAACAAAATAGACAGTTGAAAACACGACTGTCTACAACTAATATTCTCACCACTTTTCTTTGGCTTCAGAGACTCTCAGTTTCTCTACTTTTAACACATAACTCCGGCCATTGTCTCCAAGTGTAAATACTTTGTACCATCTTCCCAGTAAAACAAACCAAGCCTTCTTTTGTTGTCTAACAATTAAACCAGCAGCCTTACTTTCATGAAGACCTCAGAGCGGATAGTAAGATTTCTCTCATTTTATCTCACATTTAAAGAGTCTCAAAACACGACAAATTATATAAGCCTTATAATTATAACAATCTATTAAGAACTAGAGTGATTGAGCACTTGCATAAATATGAACTGATTAGAGAGAGAGAGAGTATAGGTTTTTAAAAGGCAAGTTATTTTTAACAAATCTAGATAGATTATCAAGGAGGTCACCAATGCAGTTCATCAGGAAATGTCTATGGATGGTCTTTTTATGGATTTCCAGAAGTAATTTAATAAGCTTCCACTAAAGGGGCTGTTAACAAAAATTAAAATACATTAAACAAAGGTTGTCTTTTGAAAAAGTTGGTCGAAAATACAGTAGGGATAATGGTTGTGTTTCAATTAGTGGAATATGATTCATGGTATCCTTTAGCATATCATTGTGTTTATCAACGGCTTTATAATTGGCAATATTTTTCTGGCTGTATCCTTTTAGTCAAACCACTTGTAGCACAGTGGACCATCACCAATAGGTTTTGCAGTTGGCATCATGCTTCTTGCCTATGAGAGTTAATGACTGTGTATTAATGAAGAAACTTAATGCCCAGTGGTTCAGATCTGTACTTCTATGTATGTATAACAAAGAAATCATTGTCTTACCCTATTGCAGGATTCACGACTCTGATATAATTATAACATCTGCCAATTATGATCTCCTCCAAGTTACGAACTGTACCAATTTCATGCTGTGACTTTACCGATGCTGAGAAATCCATCAGTAGGATTCCTAGCAGCAACATGCTGCACTTTGCCATTTTGAGAAGAGTCTCAATTTCAATCCAACTGTTGCAGCATAAATTCCACAACTTCATTTGTCCTTGAGCATATCACAATTATGTGGAAAAAATGGCAAAATGTATGTAATAATTAACTTGTTGAAGAACTATTAAAACAAACAGGTTTGATATCGATCACCAATAGAAAGTGTTGAAAGCCGTCAGCAGATTCTTCAGTACCCATGAAAAGAGAGGATTTAATATGGAGATATCTGATTATAGGGGAGTGACTCTTTTAGCCATTAGATTTGGCTGGATCACATAAAACACCATCAGTTCATCATCTCATCTGCTAAGATGGCTCAACATGGAATGCAAAGATATCCCCCAACTCCTTTGCTTTACTGCAAACTATCTCCTGAACATCTTCTGCCACCTACATACCCCTTCATTTCCAACAATAAATTCGAGGAGCTTGTAGGAGCGCTTTTCCCGATCCGGAATAAAGACTCAGGAGGCAGGCAGGATTCAGGCAAGTGGAAGATGTTTGTTCAGGCAGATACTGGTTTATGCAGGGAGAGGGCCAAAGGATCTTCCCTGAATCTGGCTTCGGAAGATAAATCAATGACACACCATCTGCTTTTACAAAGAAATACATCATTTTTATACATTTTGTGTTATTGTAATCAAATGAAACATATTCACTGTCCTTCCCCCTAATCCAAACATCCAATCCTGTGGGACACCTAACCGGTGATGGACACTTTCATAGATACCCCCTGGTTCCCATGGTCTTATGGTTTTAGCTAGACACTGTAAATCTCTAGGCCTTGGAATCTTCCCATGCATTCTGTTAATTCGCATTCCAGAAGTTTACTGGCTATACTCCTTCAGGTCTTTCTCAGCCTTGATTATCTGTAAGGACAGCTCGAATTCTATTACCCATTATATTTTGGTGCAGTCTTTTATCACATTCAGTTACTCCTTTTATTTTTCCACTGTCCCAGTTACATAACGTAAAAATAAAAAGTCAGTTAGTTTAACTAATTGCTAGAAGGTTAACTTCTTCTACTGTCAGCATTTTGTAATTTATGGGTTGCAATCAATCAACTTGTTCAGGGCATAAGAGATGTCTCCTAAGGCTAGTTAATCTTTACATCTGAGCTTAAATTTTTTTTAAGGTTTGTATTATATTCTGGTTATGTATGGAAACCAACTTCTGTGATTACAGCATTTTTAACTAGAAACTATTTAATATTGCGGGTAGCTTCAACGAGGCAACTATTTACTACGAAATAACTTTAGCTGTTATCCTTGCAGCTGCTTGAGGACTAATCTAGCACCTGACATTATACATTTACTGGGACAATCATCTTTTCATTAATAACAATAGAATTGGTCATTTATCTGTCCTAAGGCTTCCTTTTATCAGAACGGTCTCGGAGGGAACGTACAGGGTTCCTTCACTGACCTTTTAGCAGTTCTGTTTAAAGGTACCATTGCATTTCACTGTGTGAGCAGGCTGCTTAGTTTTGCATAGTTTCTGTCTGTCATCTTGTAAGCAGGCATGGGCCACTTAGTGTGTTCAGGTACAAGTCACCTTACATAGCCAGGTACAGGTCATCTCTACAAAACTCATGGACTTCTTTCTCAGCAAGATTCTATCTACCTGATGAACTGTATCTGCCAAAGTCCCCTCCTATCCTAGCACTGAACATAATGTCATTCTCTAGTTTTTCCTCACATTTCCCGTCATGATTTCTTTGAACTCAGCTTACCTAAGAGACACACCTCCTGATCCTCAGTTCTACTCCTATAAAACTGTTGATCTACCAATTCCCCTTTAAGTTCAAAGCAAAAGCACAACACTGCCAATGTGGGTAATCTGAAATAAAAACAGAAAATGCTACAGAATCTCAGCAGCTCTGGCAGCATCTATGGAGAGAGAAACAGTTAAAATTCTCAGTTCAATTTGGTTCTTCTTTAGAACTCCACTGCTAAGTTTGTCCAGCATCTTCAGTTTTTATTCCCCTTCTAGATCCTCTTGTTAGCTGGAACTCCATGTTTAAATTTCTCCATCTGATGCCTGGCCTGCCAAAATATTGAAATGGGTCATGCTATAGTCACCGACACCACCCTGTGTGTCTGTGACAATGGTGAACTAATCCTCCTCACTCTTCCTGATCTGTCTGTAATCTTTGTCGTTATTAATCATATCTTCCTCCTCCAACAAACCTCCAATACCATCCAGCTAGGTGAGACAAACTCAGCTCTTCCCATTCTGAGCTACTAAATTATAGCCAAAGTTAACTTCTCTTCCTGCTCCTTCTAGTGCCAGCAAGAATCCATTCCGTATTTCTTGTCTAAATGCTGTCCCTTGTCCTCATCAGCTGGAGGCATAGCAATAGCTTTCACTGCAAACTGACTGCTCATAATTCCAACTCACTATCATCACTCCACTGTTGTTAAATTATCGGATTTGTTGTTTGACATCCAGTACTGGATAAGCAGAAAATTCTTCCAATTAATTATTAGCAAGAATGAATCTGATTTCTTCAGTCCCCACTCGAAACACCATTCTCTTGCTATTATCTCCACCTTTCCCCAGCAACTTTGAGAGCTTAAAACACATTGTCCACAACCTCAATCTTAGATTAGACTCTTTACATTTATATGTGTGCAGTCACTAAACTTGCCTATTTCTTTATTCATAATGTTTGATCCAACCCTGCCTCAGCTCATCAGCTACTCACCCCCTCATTCTTTCCTTGGTTAACTGTAGGTTTGAGGTCATCCAAAACTGTATTGCTTGTACCAGTCCCATTCAATCATCTACAAGCTCACTGATTCACGTTGGTTACTGGTTGGGAGATGCTTTAGTTTTAAAATTCTCATTTTTGTTTTTAAATCTTGTCCCTCTCTATCTCTGGGATCTTCACCAGCCTCACAACCCTCTTGGATATCAACACTCAGATAATTGGCCCCCAGAACATCCATTTTTTTTAATTGCAGCAGCATGGGTGGTCATGCCCTCAAAAGCCAAGATCCAATATTCTAGAATGCAGTTCCTAAACTTTTCCCTTACTTTCTAGAAAACATTTCTTCAAACTCACCTCTTTAGCTATGCTTTCAACCACCTGTCCACATGGCTCAGTACCACATTGTGCCCTATATGCCACCCTGAAGCTCCATTGGATGTTTTATAGGTTGAAGTTAAGTGTCCTAGCCTCTGCAACTCACTGGTGTAATTCAAATAGGTCCCAATACAGAATTCTGCTGGATCCCAGTGGCCCTTAGTTTTTTCATGTGGCATTCCAGTTGCATTTTGCACTCACATCTCGCACCAATTGATTTCCTCCTCTTGCTAGAACTGGAAGAAATGAAAATTTTAAAAGAAACAAAGAGTGGAAAGGGACAGCTCAGAAAGCACATACACATACACAAACAAAAGAAGTCATACTGACATGTAAAGTATTTTAATGGAGAATATGAGTTGGTTAAATGACATTAGATACCAAGTAAAGGCAAGCCTGTGGAACATTCTTCTGTGATTTAGGAAGTTGATAACTAAAGAGCTATCGGGAAGAGACGTCCAGGTCAGCAACTCGAACAGAGTCAGGGGAGTAACTGAAATAGTTGTCCAACTGGTTGCTGACAATAGAAGACATGGCCCATCAAGACCCTTTCATAGGAAAATGTAAAGCTTACCTTGTAATGAAGGGGTAAACTAGTAAAGCTTCACAAGACTCTGCTGTGGAGATGGTAGCATCTTGGCAATGGCAGCTCATAACACATTGCATTCAATCTGATGAGCAGAATGCCTCAGGGAGATGATTGCTAGGCCCCACATGCAGAACCTCTGCCCTTCCACCCATCTCTCATGCAACCGAGTCTTGCCTAGGACTCTCAAGAACAAAGAACAGGACAGCACAGAGAGTCACACACTTCCATAGCAGAATAAATTTGTTACTCAGCAACAGGAAGCCAGCAGGGTACAGCATGCTCAGGAGTGCAACATACCACGGATGTATCAAACAAAGAAGTTTCAGGCCTCTTGCTTTAATGCAGCCCCATCCCTTAATGTCAGGCATTGCTGAGCAAGAGAATATTTCTACATGTGAGCAGACAGAGGTTGTTGGAGAGACCAAAGCCGGAAACTATACGGATGATGTTTTTATTGTCGTGTCTTAGAGGAGGCTACCGGTAGTGAAGGTGACTCCAGTTTATGTCCCACATTTCAGAATGCCATGTGTACTCCAGGGTAACATGTTTATCTGATACCTCCCCTACAAGTGAAGCTAATGACTCCTAGGTGGTAAAGGCTGCGGGTTCACAGGAAACCAAGATGGTTGGCAGCACTGCCAGATGTTATGTTCCACTGATGATGGATGCTGGAACCAAATGGACAATGTGGAAGATAGTAGAAGGTGTGGTGAACACAAGTATAACATCACCTTACTCAGTCGCTGCAGTACCTTTGGCACATACAATCCCATCAGAAGGACATGCATCTTAAGTCATTTTTCCAGCTGGCACTCTTGGCATGGTGAGCGTAGCTTGGCTAGATGCAATATGGCGCTTTCTTTGACAGTGTTGACAGCCTTTAACATAAATACCTACAGTCCAAGGTATGAAGTGTTTCTTAAGGTGTGTCTATGGATTATCTTGAGGTCAAGGTTAATAGCGGCCATGGTTTCAGGCCTGCTGATGACACAGACTTTCAGTATGTCCTAGTGGTTTTCAACCTTGTTGAAAGCGAACATTTCCCTGAACATGTGCGGCTTCCATTAAAAAGGAAACTATGTGGAAGCTGCTCACTGGGAACTAGCTAACAGACTTGGTTACCCTTCCTACGTGCACTTAGGAGCATTTTCTCTCTAGAGAGAGATTTGGCTATTGTCCCCTCTTGTATGAGCCAGCATTGGTATATGGGTCTGGCCCTCAGGTGGTCTCCCATTACAACCCTTCTTCCCCGCACCACTTTCAGTACCTTAGGATGCCGACCTCCTCTGCAGCATTTCCTCACCATCTACTGCTGCGTTACACACCAACCCCTCTGTTTGTAGGTGCTGGAGACCCTTACAGGGGAATATCAATCTTCAAGTGGTCAGGTCATCTGAAGTGTAATTTGAAGTGTTTTGGGTTTGCACATGTCTGCTATTGTATTGCTTTTCAGGCATCTGCAGCCCCGAAAAGGAGGTCATCAGCCATCTTCATAGAATCATAGTATACCTACAGTGTGAAAACAGCTCAATTGGCCCAACAAGTCCACACCACCCCTCCAAAGAGCATCCCACCCAGACCCATCCCCTACCCCTCCCCCACAACCTTTCATTTCCTAAGGCTAATCCACCTAACCTACATACCCCTGGACACTATGGGCAATTTAGGATGGCCAATCTATTTACCCTGCACATCTTTGGACTGTGGAGGAAACCGGATCATCTGGAGGAAACCCACACAGACACAGGGAGAATGTGCAAACTCCACACAGATAGTCACCTTGAGGGTGGAATCGAACCCGCGTCCCCGGCACTGTGAGGCAGCACTGCTAACCACTGAGCCACCATGGCACCCTAAGGGGTACCTCTTGTTCTCCAGAAAGAACCAGAGATCCATGTTTGGGTCTGAAATAGTTGAAGTAGCTGTGAATTTCCGAGTATAAATGAGTCATGGTAGCCACAAAACCCATTATCATACTGGTGGGCATTCTGTAGCATATCTTTATATTTTCTATGTTCTCCAAACATATAGCCCACGTTTCCAAACACCTTCCAATCAGTTTCCAAATTTGTCATAAAGTTGCAAGTAGCACATGGCACCGATGTAAATCTCTTCTAATTTAACTCATTTTTATCTTAACTCAGATGTAATTTTAAATGTTCCTCAGGATTTGTAAAAACTCAGGTGAACAATGTCTCACCTCCTTTCCAACCATGCCCTTAGAGAGCCAGTGGCTTATAATAACATGGCAGTTTGAAAGTGAGGACTTCAGATCTGGGTAGCGTGCATCATTTTCGATAAACTGCAGAGTCCCCAAGATTCTATGAAAATCTAGGACAAAGTTTCAGGTTGATGATCTTTCCTCAAAGGAGAAAGTCCCACTTTCACACTAAGGACATGCTAGGCTCAGTCATGTTATTAGCCAATAGCATCATGCAAAATACTATCGATTCAGAACTGATTTAGTAGTTCAAAATTGTGGACCATGGACTGCTTTGGGCCATTATCTGAAGTACAACCTCTAATCTCATGACCCAGTACATATATGTACTTACTCTACCATTCCAATCAAGCCGAGAAACCAACCCCAGCTCACTGAGGTGTGAAGAAGAGCTCGCCAGGAGTAGCATCAAGCATATCTAAAAAATGAATGTCACGCCAGTGAAGCAATAAGAACAGAGGGAGCGTGCTCTATGAACAGAGCTAGGTGATCTCAAAACTGGATCAGTTCACATTGCTACAAATCTACCACATCCCATTGTGAATGATGGTGGGATACTGAATCAATCAAAGGGAGGAGGTCTGCTCCATTAACTTCCACATCCTCAAAGATGGACACATCCTCAAAGATGGACAAGTCCAGCACATCGTTGCAAAAGCAAAGGTTAAAACACTAGCAAATTGTCATCGGGCAGCAGTCCTGAATGGAAGTGGAGAACATCACTGGAGGCCTGGGGAGGGTTGGGAATCATGGAGTGGGTCGCGTGGAACGGGAGTCAGTGCAAATGCAAGGTCAGAAGCAATCTGCCTGCCCCACCATTCCTGCCCCAAACTGTGGTAAAGGGAAGAGTCCCCATCCCAGCAGGGAGAACAGGAGAGCCGCTTCTCTCACTGGCCAGGAGATTAGGGGATCTGGACAGTGGTGGGTTGTGAATGTTGCCCTAGAACTTGATTGCTGAGGTGGCAGTAAGGTAGTGAGTGCTTCCCTCAGATGGACACACCCAATTATTTGCCCTTCCTGCCACCTGCAGGGAGAAAGATTTACATCATGTGTCTCCCTATGCTACAAGGTCTGGGCAACATTCAGATCTGGGCTGATCAGTGGTAAATAGCATTTGTTGCTCACAGATGACAAGTAATTACCATATGTAAGAATTAAGTTTAGTTTGCCACCACCAACATCCAACTGTCCTGAAATTTAATTGGACAAACCACAAATATTTACAAGAGCAGGTCAGAGCCTGAAAATTCTATACAAAGTTACCTCCTGGCTCTCCAAAGTCTGTCCATCATGTACAAGATACAAGTTAAGCATGTACTGGAATGCTCCCCACTTGCCTGAATGAATGCAGTTCCAACACTCAAGTAGCACAACATCATCTCGGACAAAACATCTCATTTAAATGATGTGTATCCAACAACGTCACATACATTCACTCCTTCCAGCACAAACACAAACTGACTGCAGAACTTACCATCTACGAGTTGTACTGCAACAACTCACCTAGTTTCTTTTGACATCATGGTCAAAAGATACAATCTCTACCATACAGCAGACAAGGGCATCAGAGGCATGGAAACACCTCCAAATGCCCCTCCAAATCACATACCACTGACTTGGAAACTTTCTGTTGAGAGTCACATGTAAGTCAGACCAAGTAAGGATAGCAGCTTTCCTTCCCTAAAGTGATCCGATGGGTTTTTACAACAATGGCTGCATGGTCACTATTAAGCCATTTCAATTCTAGACTTTGTAAAATAAAAATGAATTCACGTTTTACTATGGTGGGATCTGAACCCATGTCCCAGGAACATTGGCCTAGGGACCTGAATTTCAAATTCAATGACATTACCATTACACCATTGCCTCTCTTGCTGGTGTTAAATTCTACTGTTTGGCAAATGCTCAGCAATTTTAGCACATGATTGTGTAGAGAACTTTCTTCAGCTCTTTCTTCTTCTAGTTTTATTTTCTTCCAATGTACGTCCAAGTATTTAGATCTGTTCGATTCCATCTGCAAATATGATCTCTGTTAGTGCATTCAAACTTGCTTCCAAGAGTCCATTTTAATGCATCACTCTTGGTGAGATTCCAAAGTGAAAACTTGGAAACGGAGGAAGAGGAGAAGGAGCTGTGAGTGGGTGGGGGATTGGAAAGAGTTGGCGAGAGGGTTAGGGTTAGATTGGCAATTCAAACAATGATGACACGCACGAAAAAAATTATGGCACCTACATTTTGCTATTTGGGCCTCAGGGCTCTTTGGATTAGGACATGTCCACAGACAGAAAAAGTACACACTTAAAGGGCCCTCGTAGCTGAACCCCAAGACTTTTTAACCTAAGTTTTTGCTGCACAGTCATCATTCCTGCTTCAGAATTTATGACTACAATGGCTCATTCTCAAACCTACCAGTTTTGGAAGCCCTGGTTTACATCCTGCTGTAATTTCTTGACTCCCCTGACAGATCCCTTTTGTTCACTAACCGCAATCCCAGGTTTTGTAGATTTGTGAAACTGACTACATTACATAGCAATACTAATACTTGATGGTTTCAGGTCATTCCTTGATCCATATGGAGCAATCAGGAATGGAAACCCCAGCCAACTCTCATCTTTGGTTTGGCCAATTCCATTATCGTGTTGAAAACTATCTAATGTAACAAAGAATGACAATTCAATATTCATCACCTTTGTACGATATAATCATAATTTTAATAAACTTGTGGAAATTTCTTCAAGGTTTACATAACAAAATTCAAAATACCAGAACAAGTATTTTATCCAAAATAAATACTTGCAGTAAACAGTTACCTATATTTAAAATCTTTCAGTATAAATATAGGTTTTAAAAATATTCACCCATGGGAAGTGGGCATCATTGGCTGGGCCAGCTTTTATTATCCATCCCTTGTTGCCCTTGAGAAAAGGGTAATGAACTGCCTTCAATGCTTTAATGAGAGTTTCAAGTTTATAGCCCAGCGACACTGAAGGAGTGGTGATATATCTCTGATTCAGCATTGACAGTAGCTTGGAGGGGAATTTGCAGGTGGTGGTGTTCCCATTTATTTCCTGCCTTTGTCCTTCTGAATTATCACGGTCATGAGTTTGGAAGGTGCAGTGTAAGGAGCTTTAGTGTTTTTTCTGCAGTGCAACTTGTAGATAGTACTCATTGCTGCCACTGAGCTTCAGTGGTAGAGAGAGTGGATGCTATGGTACTAATCAAATGGGCTGCTTTTCTCTGGATGGTGTCAAGCTTTGAGTTTCTGCACTCATCCAGTCCAGCGGGGAGCATTCCATCACACTCCTGACTTGTGCTTTTCAGATGGCGGACAGGCTTTGGAGAGTCAGGAGTTGCATTAGTCACTGCAATATTCCCAGCCTCTGAGCTGTTCTAGTTGCTGCAGCATTTATATGACCAGTTCAGTTCAGTTTCTGGTTAATGGTAACTGCCAGGATGTTGACATTGGGGTGGAATCACCACTGAATGTCAAGGAGCAATAGCTGGATTTTCTTTTACTGGAGGTGGTCATTGCATGGCATGAATGTTACATTACCACTTGCCAGCTTAAACCTGGATATTATCCAGGTCTTGCTGCATTTGAACATAGAATGCTTCAGTATTGGAAAAATCATAAATAGTGCTGACCATTGTGCAATCATCAGGAAACATCCTGGCTTCTGACTTTATGATGGAGGGGAAGTTATAAACGTAGCACCTGAAAATGGTTTGAGCGAAGACGCCAGCTGAGATGTTGTGGAGCTGAAATTACTAACTGCCAACAACCATAACTGTGTGATTGTTACAAGGTCAGCTAGCCTGACCTCGTAGGATATGAGTTCCCTGATTGGACCAGATTAACAGCCCCAATCAGGGAGCCCTAAAAAGGTTCAGTGTCAGGGATAATGAATGACAATCCGGTGTCCAATTCTGTATGGGGCAGTACAAAAGTCAAAGACCATTCGTGTGTAAATAAAGGGTGAATTGGCGACTGGATACCAGCCTCCATAGAGTTATTTAAACAACCATCTTCCTTTGTGCCAGGTATGAATCTAACCAGCAGAGAGTTTTCCATGTTTGAACCAAGGCTCCAATGAGATCATGAGCTGAGTGGCCCTGGGAGAACCCAAAATGGGCATCACTGAGCAGGTTATTGCTGACCGGGTCCTGTTTGATAACACTATTGATGATGCCTTCCATCACGTTACTGATGATCAAGAGTAGTCAGTGGGGCAGAATGTAGCTCCATTGGTCTTGTCCTGCTTTTTGTGGATAGGACGTAACGGGACAATTTTCTGTACTGTCGGCTAAAAGCTAGTGCAGTAGCTGTTCTGGGAGAGTTTGGCTAGGGGTGTGGCAAGTTCTGCAGCATAAGACTTCAGTATATTGATGGAATATTGTCAGGATCCATAGTTTTGGCAGTAACCAATGCCTCCAAATGTTCATTGATATCACATAGAATGAATCAAATTGGCTGAAGACTGGCATCTGTGATGCAGGGGACCACTGGGAGAGGCCACTAGAAATGGGGATATTTGTGGAGCCCCCTCCTCCAGTGAGTTGTTAAATTGTCCACTAGCATTCATAACTGGAGCTTAGATCCGATCCATTGGTTGTGGAATTACTTAGCTCCGTTTATGGCATGCTGCTTATGCTGCTTGCCAGTCAGTCCTGTATTGTAGCTTCATGAAGCTGACACTTCATTTTTAGTAGTACCTGGTGTCGCTTCTGATATGCCCTTGTGCACAGTCCGTTGATATAGCATAAAATGAAGGTGAGAATGTAAGCTGCAATGGGATTCTATTTTTAAAAAAAGTTACATATCCATAAATTTAACAATGCATAATTTAATATTTCAATATCCGGCAAGTAGATTTGTCTATAAAAATACAAATATGGATAAAAAATGTACAAAATTCTTAAGTATAAAGTCATGATATAAGACATTCACAAATCCTCAGAATAGAATCACAAATGGATTAGGGCTTACAAAAATGGCATACCGTGTTTTATGCAAGAGATGTAAAATGTAAATTGACTATAGACAAAATTTTACTTATTATATTGTTGGAGCAGTGTGTGCCATATTTGGCTGCACACCATGGGAAGCATACAACGCAAGTTAGATGCTTTGAAGAAACGATAATATTAAGACTTAAACAAATTTAAGATATTTTCATTCAACAAGAGATATTGGGATGATTTGATAGAGGCATTTAAAATTAGAGGTGAGATGGTAATAGATATACAGAAACACTAGTTCTAGAGATTTAGCACAAGTAGAACAAAGCCAACTAAATATAATGCAAGTGATTTAGGGGCCAATAGCAGTTGATTTTGATTTATATATAAATGGTGTAAGACTATGAACTGTATTACCAGAGTTAATGACTAAAACAGAGTCAATTTCAATATTTAAGAATTGGTTAGATTGAAAGGAAGAGACTAAAACTGATATGGGAATACAGTAGATAAATGCTTAGTAGCACAGAATTTAAACATTCCTAAAAGGAGACTAGACATTGAAGCTTTTCATCGTGCACTCATCAGATCTAGGATCCAAGAAATAGACCTGAAAGAAAGAGTTTGAAAATTATATAAAATATATAATCTGTATAAAATGGCTTGACATTTTTCCATGTCTGTTTCTTCCATTCTAGTTCTGATGAGTGGATGACAAAAAGTTTCAACTTTTATTTTCTTTAAGCAAGGAACAGACTAGACACATGTATGGCCACTACTCATACAGAATATAAACATGGACTGGATACATGTTTATGAGTTGTAATTCATATCACAATCTCTGCTGATATTTTCCACTATTAAAAATGTTATATATTCTTTGTTGCAATTCAATGTAAATAAATACTTGTAAAATTAAACTCATTTTTAGGAACAGTTGTGTCCCGTATGTCTTACATGATCCCTGGAAGAATGGACTGTCACCAATTCCATCATTCTTATAATATAAGTTATTTGAATAACAAATATTTTCATACAATTGTAAAATATTATCGCATATGTAAAATGTCACTTCTGTGGTTCTCAGCATACAAATAAAATCATTTTTCAATTATTGTTCTTGACTGAAAAATCTTGTCTTAAAAACTACAATCACACCTAATATATTAAAATAGTATTTACTGGGATAAATAAATTGATTAAACATGGACCTTAGAGTTTCCACATGATTTTCACTAAAATAACAGAATGTGAATAGAATGAAATAGCATAAAACACTGTAGGATTAACTTATTTTTTATAATTATGGCCTAGCTAAGCAAATGAGGAATTAAATTATATTGCTTAATTACAGTTAGATGTAAAACACTTTCTGTGAGGAAGAACAGCTATATGGCCCAGGTCAAAAGTAGAGTCATAGGTTTATTTTTTAAAGCTTCTTTTATGGCCCAGGCTAATGCAAATTCAAGCAAACAAATATGAAAGTAGGTTGAAGTAAAAAGCGTTTTGTAAGAGAAGCAGCTACGTTTGAAAAAAGTTTAGTTTTGTAACTTAATTATTGTAATAGGTCTATGTATATTAGTTTTGTGATAATTTTGAGCTTTATGTATGTATGTTGTTGTATCTCACTGCGTTACTTTGTTATTTTACTACTGTTATGAGGAACCATTCTTGTTAATGTGGCATATTTCTCTTTTGGAGAATAAAAGAAGCCAATAACTTTGAAAGGAACTTAAGTTAACTTGTTTCAGGCATCACCTGCTACCACAATGTCACAAATAGTTCCTTTTAATAAAGGATATTGATAGGATTTTTTTTAAAATCAAAGCTTAAAAAAAGTTGGTCTTAAATTATTTTCACTTGGCATTAGCTTTAATCTGTGTTACGTTGAAAACAAATTAAACTACTGATGGATTCGATATTTAGTGCAAAAGAGACACAACATCCTCTCAAGTACACAGGATATAAACAATGATTGTTTTTCTGCTGAAATCAAGAATGGTAAGGAATACAAATTTGTTTTTGCTATCTGCTGCGCACCAAAGATGCCACATAAATCCAAACAGACAAAATGTTGTTAGGATACGGGTGAACATACACAGCCAAAGCGAACTCCACCTGAGGAATCACTGTGTTATGGACGCCAGTGCTATGTACAGCTTCAATAATGGGACTCAATTCAGAGAAAGCCATATTAATAGGAAACCCAGAAATCTGCAGAGAAAAATGTGATATAAGGTGAATGAAGGTCAACTTTTTTCTTTGAGCAACAACAGCCTCGACCTAAAAGAGCATTCAATAAACAGGACATCAAATAAATGAGGCAAGGCCGCTCTAATACTTAAGCATCTATTTTAAAACAACCTAAACTAAATGGTGAATTCTTAATAGTTCAAAAGCCAAATTCTGAAGCAGGTCTGAAGAACAGTCATTTCAAACTTAAAACATTAACTCTGTTTCTCCCTCCACAAATGCTGCCAAATCTGAATTTCTTCAAGATTTTCTGTTTGTGAATTTTTAATGTTGTCTGTCTAATAATGTAAGAGGAGGTAAAAAGGAGACTTTTTTCATTGAATTGAGGTGTGGAGCTATTTAATGTTAAGACCAGAGCAAAGGTTATTTAAATAACATTGGTCAATTCATTCAAGTTATCCTCCATAATGAGATAATGCACATGTACATTAAATCAGTAGGGACCATATAGCAAATTTCCAATATGAACAAGGCTTTTTGATAACATTTCAACATTTTATTTCATATTTTCCAAAATAGATTAGGATTTCATACTTAATATCAGCAGAGAAATGTCCTGAAGGAATTTATGGGACTAACAGCCAAGGAATCCCTAGGCTCACAATCCTAACGTTCTAAAAGAGGCAGCTGCAGAGAGACTAGATGCATTGGTTACAATTTTCCAAAATTAACTGGGTTCTGGAACGACCTGAGTAAATTGGTGGTTAACAAATATAATTCTGATATTCAAAAAGGAGGGAGAGAAAACAGAGAACTATGCGCCAGTTAGCCTGAAAGACATCAAGAAAATGCCACAATCTATTATTAATGAAGTTTTAACAATCTTCCCAATGTAGTTAGAAAATCAAGCTGTGATCAGACAAAGTCAACATTGTTCTACGGAAGAAAAATGTAATACATTTATCTGAGAGTTTATAATAGTGGATCATGTGGATCATGGAATTTTAACATTCTCATCTGATTGTTTTACCCGAGACCTTCCATGGACTAGAATGTTTCTTTAAAAAAGAAGAAACATGGGACTAAAATGACTGTAGTGGTTACATGATCACAGACTGAGGCAAGCTTTGAGAGACCCATGAAGTGAAATAATGAAATAACAAATGGGATAAATAAAATGATACGCATTGAGATTACCATTTTGTTTAAAGACTTCAAAATAAAGCAAGTGAGTCAGCATCATGAAATTCACAGCTCCTGTTCTATTTCAGACGTTTATGGTAATTTCATACACTGGGAGACTGTGCTGTTAGAAAAGACCAAATTGATCATTGATCATAGAATCCCTACAGTGCGGAAACAGACCCTTCGGCCCAACAAGTCCACACCGACCCTCAGAGCATCCCACCCAGTCCCATCCCCTTATAACCCACTGAGCCGACACATCCCTGGACACCACGGGCAATATAGCATGGCCAATCCACCTAACCTGCACATGTTTGGACTGTGGGAGGAAACTGGAGCATCCGGAGGAAACCTAAGCAGACACGGGGAGAATGTGCAAACTCCACACAGTCACCCGAGGGTGGAATCAAACCTGGGTTCCTGGTACTGTGAGGCAGCACTGCTAACCACTGAGTCACTGTGCTGCTCCAATTGCAAAAAAGGTGATTCTGAATTGGTTTGACAGCAAAGGCATGGAACAAAAAAATACCAAAGACCTGTGGACGTTAGAAATCAGAATCAAACACAGGATTTCTTGGAAAAGTCTGCACGTCTGGCAGCAACTACCGAGAGAAAGCAGAATTAATGTTTTGGGTCCAGAAACCCTGCTTCAAAATGGAAAATGATACGGAAGTTGTTTCCTCTGGCTGCTGTAAACAAGAACACGAGAACACACTCTGAATAATGATCAATCATTTAAGGCTGAGATGAAGAGAAATTTCTTCACGCAGATGGTGGTGAATCTTTGAAATTCTTTCCCCACAGAGCACTGTGGATGCTCCAATCGATATATTCAAGGCTGGGATGGACAGAATTTCTATCTCTCAGGGAATCAAAAGATAAGGGGATAGAGTTTGAATGTGGAGTGAGTTAGATCAACTTTGATTGTAATTAATGTTGGAGCAGGCTCAAGGGCCCCGTGATTTATACCTAGTCCTATTCCTCGTGTTCTAAGCATTGTGAAAAATCTGCTTCAATTTATTCATTGCTTCACAGGATGTGGATGTTCCCTGTCTTTAACTACCCTTGTGTAGGAGATAGTGAAGAATCAATTGAATGTATAAACATACTAAAATGTCTGATTTGCAGGACTGTGCTCCTTGTTGTGAATCACTGCAGTTTCCGGTCCAATGGTCAGGGCTGTGGGTGATGCCAGACAGTTGAGTCAGTAAATTTTAGGTGGTTATGGCAAAAAAAATCATAGAGCGTGAATCGCGAGGGACAATGGGTCTAAGTTACTTCAGGAATAGAAACTGTGTATCTGTTAAGCACAAATGACGAAGGAGACAAGCAGTCACCTCGTGTATTCTACACCCCAGCCATGTTGCTCACTTCTCATTGAGGTGAAAATCGGCGGGAGGCTTAGAAATAACAAAGAGGAAAGTACAGATCTGAAGTGCAGAGAAATAATGAGCAGAGTTGTGGGAGATCACCGCTGCACTCGCAAATAAATTAGAATAAATAATAATTGGATGAAAAGTAGAAATTCAGTCTTATGAAAATGTATTGTGTTTGGGTTTTAAATAACTGCACAAATCAGTAAAATTCTAGCATAGCAAAGTTTGATCCCTATTCCAACTTTCTGCACTGTTGTTGAGTTTGGAATTGGTCATTACCCTGTAGTCTCCAAGCAGATTCTGCAGTTCTGCGCTATGGTCATCTCCGACCTCCCCACCGCGGCTGAGCTCCAGTTTAGGCAGGAATTGACGAAGGGTAGAGGTACAGTATCTGTTCCATCGAGTTGGATATCTTGGTCTCCATTCCATAATCTTCTCTTTCAAGATCTTTTCAATCCTGCATGGGATGACACAAAGGATAATGTCATGTAAAAAAATTCTCCATTAAACTGCCTTAATCCTTTGAGAGGACAGACTACGTACAATAGATAACAGTTTAATGGGTTTCTTTTGTTCTGCAACACTGGAAGAGTGCAGCAAGGACACATTAAGAGCTCAGTCAGTTACAGACTCTAACTTGATGTCTGATCTATTTTGGAACTTTATACTCTCTCTGAAATATAGTCAACAAGGATTCCCGCGAGTGATACTTAAAGTCATGCAACACCATTCATTTCTAGGTGAGGTACCTATACCATCTGCTTGCAGCAGTCTTTTGCTGTAGGACTTTACAGAGGTTTATATCAGAAAGAGGTGTTGCCAAATGTTGGAAGAAGTTTCTGCTTTTGAAAGGCCTGAGACTGGCTACAGTCAGGAGGCCCATAATTGCATAGCCCGATTAGTGGGAGATGGAGCTCAGTGGGGAGGAGGAGGACTCTCAGTTGAGACCTTTGCCAGGTAGGTTCTTCAGGGTTTCTTCTCCTACCTCCGCCACAATCAGAAGCAGTGTGTTTGGCAACCGTGCTTCACCGAAGAAGTGGTTATGTAAATAAGACATCTTCTCCAAATAGACCTGCAACTTCAAAACAGGGCACAGATGACCCTGCAACTGGCTGACAATGTGACCACTAGTCTCAGGCTCTACATGATTTGATCCATCCTGGTTAAAGTAAGTGCCATTGTCAACAGTTCAGTTTGTATATCACAATACCATGGTGGACACAGTATGCCAAGCAAGGGACCATACTTACCCATTTTCCTAACAGATACGAAGAGGAGGAGTGGGCACATGGACAGTTCATTCCAGGTACTGGTAACACTTCTTAGGATAGGGTCTCCTGATTTGGTCAACGGTCAGGGACAGCAGGGTATGTCTATAAGTGAGAGAGGTGAGGGCACCCACAAGGCAGGATGGCAGGAGCATGAGCCGTTGTACATGTCTGATAATTTTGATCCAATTTCTCAACTTCTTCCACGACAGTGTGGGCTGTAGGGTGGATGAGTTAAACGACTATTACTTCTTGGTACAGAAAGCTAATAATGCAGACGGCATGAATAGAAGTGTAGTAATCACAGGGGGACAGTGTATTCAGGAGGACTGACACAGTTCTCTGCCAAGGCTGTGCTTCCTGCCCAGTGCTAGGATTTTACAGTGGGACGGGAAGGATACAGATGATGTGATCCATATGGGTACTAATGACTTAGGTAGGATAAGGATAAACGTTCTGCTGAGAGAGTATGAACAGCTCGGGGCTAAATTAGAAAGCAGAACCTCAAAACTAATAATTCTGGATTATTACATGAGCCACAAAAAAGTGATATAAGGTAAGAGAAATGAATGTGTGCCTTAAAATTGGTATGGGAGAAACATGTTTCAGATCATGGGGCACTGGCACTAGCATGGGAGCTATACTGTTGGGAGGACTTACACCTGAACTGTACTGAGACCAGGCAAATTGTACAACTGGGATAGTGGAGAAGGGATCAAGTGAGGGGGTGATAAAGTGAAGTAAAAGGTAACAACAATAAAAAAAGAACATGGTGTCCATTTGGGTCATGATTACCAGAGTGTGACAGAAAGGGACAGAACATGCAAATCTAACACTAGTACAGAAGATAATACCAGAAATTGTAAAAATGGTCAAAAAGAGTTTAAGGCCCTGCATTAATCAAAAGGTAGATGAATTGTTCACGCAGGTGGACATACATATGTATTTTCTGATAGGCACTACAGAGACATCATGGTTGAAAGGTGACCAAGGCAGGGACCTAAATGTGGAAGGTATTTCACATATTGGAAAAGGTGGTAGGGTCAGTCTGTTTGTTAAAGATGGTAATAGTCAAGTGCTGAAAGATTACCTTAATTTATAAATTCAAGTTACAGAATCAGTTTAGGTAGAGTGAGGAAATAGTTAATCTAAGAGGTGACTCATGGGAGTAGTTTACAGCCGTACACTGTAGGACAGAACACACAGGAAGAAATAAATGAAGCATGTAAGAAATCATCCTGAGTGACTTTAATTTACACACAGATTGAGCGAATAAGATTGGCAGGGGTAGCTCAGAAAATGAATTCATAGAGTGTCTACATGAACCACCCAGGAAGCAGGCTATCCTAGACTTGGCAACGTGTAATGAGCTACTGTTAAGTAACAACCTCACAGTCAAGAAGTTTCTGGGTGACAGTGTTCAAAACATGATGGAATTTCATTTTCAGTTTGAAATGGAGAACTGTGATTCTATGGCTATTTTAAAACTAAATAAGAGTGACTATGAGGGTATGAAGGCAAAGCTAGGTAATGTGAACTGGGAAACCAGGTTAAAAAGTAGGTCAGTAAAACTGCAGGGTGGGGGAATTCAAAACTAGACAGCATAGGTTCAAGGTGAGAAGTGATGCATGTATGGAATGAGCTGCCAGAGGAAATGGTGGAAGTAAGCAGAATTACAACATTTAAAAGGTATCTGGATGGGTATATGAATAGGAAGGGTTTAGAGGGATATGGGCCAAATGCTGGCAAGTCGGATTATGTCAGATTGGGGTGTCTGGTTGCTGTGGACGGGTTGGCCTGAAGGATCTGTTTCCATGCTGTGTGACTCTATGACAACACAAGCTACCAACAGCAAACAATAATGGGGAGCACTGCAGTGTAATTTTCCACTTAAATAAGAAAAGGATCAATTAATTTTGATATCATTTCATGGCATGAAATGTAGGGCACCCACAACCAAAGATAATAAATCAAAATTTCAGTTGAGAATTAATCAGCATTACTTGTCCTGAAGTTCTACTGCAGCAGCCTTGTCAGTACGGCGATAAACTAGCTCTTCTGGCTAAAAAAAAAGCAGCAAAAACACGTGAACATATAGAGCATAGTGTCAAGGAATCTCATACTAAACAGAGAATACTGTGCATTATCAAAGGTACAACTAAGTAAATCAATTTATGGCATTAGCTACAAAGATGCTTTACCTCATTGATGTTTACCAAACATACAAGGAAACCGTAAAGACATTAATGTTTACACCACGGAAAGGAGACCGTCCAACCCACCATGTTTCTGCTAGTGCTTTGTTAAAGCAACCTAAAAAACTAAGTTCACTCCCATACTCCTTTTGATAACCATGTATCTTCCTCTGTTTCAATCTTTTGAAACATTTTTCTTCAGAAGTTAGCAATGATAATCAACTACTTGCTGTGGTAAAGCTCAAAAGCTCCAATTAACATCACCCCTTGCCCCCACCATCTCAGTTTCATTTTTAGTTCCTCTCCATACCTGGTGTAACCATTATCTTTTTTCCTATTCTTTCTTACAAAGCCATTTACGGTTTATAAAAATAAACTTAAATCTCCTCTTTTGCCAATCCAGTGAAAATTTCCCTGTGTATCAAGTTTATCCTTGTAAACAGAATTTCTCCTTGCTCCCATTATCCTAGTTGATCTATACTGTATAAACTCCATAGGTGTGCTAATGGTGTAATATCCTTTTTCTAATGTGATACCCAAAACTATACCTTGCCCCCTAACTGTGGTCAAACATTCCTTCGGAAATCTTTGTTCTTTGCTTATTTTCATCCTCTATTTATGATGCCGAAAACGCTGCTGATCCTTTTATATTTGACTGCCAGCATTTCAGCACAGTGAACTGCTATATACTCATGTATGAGTCAATCTTTCTTCCATTATGATGCTCTTTTCTGGATTTCAGTTGGGCCCAACAAAGAATCCTCAAAAAACATTATCTTTATAAAAGTCGACCCTATCACTTTTGGCCTAAAAATCTGTTCTAAAAAATTCAATGTTTACATGAGTACATACAGTATTAATTTGACAACCCCATCTCCAGAGACACTAACTTATCCAGTGTCAAATATTTCCCACTTCTGTTTATCTTTCAAAAACATATTACCTCACATGCATCCACATTAACATCTGTTAACAGTGTTTCCTATCAGAATATTTATTTGTACTCTGTCGAAATTTATCTAAATTATTTGAATATTTTCCATTGTTGATTAATTAGCCTGCATGATACCTTCTCTACCGAATGAATTTGCTCTTGCTTCATTGATTCTTCATTTTGTAGCTATTTACGTTTTAATCCAAGGCAACGGAAATATACCACAACAACTCTTCGAATAGTCAGCCATTTGTTGCTGGGTTACATTCCAACTTTTGATGATTGTCTCTACCTACCTGACACCCACATGCACGTGTGTCAAATTATTCACAGTGCAATAAAGAACACCACTGTACTTTTCTGACAAATATTTGTAGCATTACTAACATTTTTGCAAATGTTTTATTCATATTATGGCTTTCTTATAAGCAGAATCTTTGCTTGTACCACTGTACCTGCACACTTGATAAGCCAGGAAAAGGAAAGCTTCGTGAAAAAAATGGCTTCCAGAAGTTGGATTTGCTGGTGTCAAAATGTATGCGCATGACAGTTTCATATTTCTGTATATTGAACCAAACCTAGAAAATAAATCCTACAGAGCTTAGCCCAAGAAAAAAAAATGTAATGGAACTTTTTTGTATATTACATTAATGCAGGAAAATAGCAACAATATAAAACACAAATTGATTAATCACACTTTCCAAAAATACAAGTTAAGAATCTAATGTTTACATAACATTTCTTCGATTAAAATCTGAAATTTCGACGTTGGAAACAATTCATCAAAGTAAACACCGAGCTTCATCATCAGAGGCTGATTTTAATTTAATCATTTTCATGATTCAGATGAGGTAGGCCTCAAATCTCGATTACTTTGTTTGATTTCACTATCATTTCAAGGAGTGTTTAAGTGAGACTTACATTATCAGCACTAACCAAGCAGCTGACACTCTGCAATGGACAGAATGCATCAAACTGTCCATAGTACTGTCCAGTGGTGGAGTTCCAGATCACATACTGGTTCTGTTCGTAGGTCAGTACGTATGCTGTTGGGCCCTGAAAGTAAATTGAGCATTGTTTTATTCTGAAAATTTTTATACCAACTCATAGAAAGATTACAATGGAAAACTAACTGTAACATAACTTTGAGAAGCTAAGTACAAGATCAATATTGTCTATTATTTTTATGGAGGTTTCACACTTCTGGGTCAGAATCTTCTGTTCTTGCTAGTGGTGAACTTGGAGGTGGAAAAGGCGTAGAATTAGTTCACTGGTGGGTAACTGAACCCCATCACCCTGCCACCTCAGCCAGAATTAAATTCTCGGCAAGACCACCCATGGTCACTTCCAGCTTCTGCTAATTGAGGCCCGTGAATGGCCAATTGAAGACCACTTAAGGGCCACATCTGACTGACATGGAGAACAACCAAGTTCCATCTGGGTGTGTCACCAAATGGTCTGCACGGCAGATACAGAAACAGTGTGGATGGCTCCTCACTTCTGGGGAGGATCAAAGGCATTTGGAGCCTGATGTGAATCACCAGTCCCCACCCTGAACCTGGCTGCCCATCACCCCCAGGCCCCCAAAATAACAGCGCTGCACCCCTCACCTTAGTAACCTGCAGTTTGGTTTGTTCTTTGTTCCTGGTACTCCCGCGTATTGGTCCTGCAGCAACCACAGCCTCTCAGCAGTGCTGCTGAGCAAAAGAACTGCAAACCACTGACTGCCTAGCTGGCGTATTTCGCCAGGCAGGACATCTACCCACAGGGTGCTGATTCCAGGGGAGAGTCAACTTGTGGCTTCACCACCCCTCTGATTGGCGTATGGTTCTGTGGACTACCCAGCCAGCAGTGAGATTCAACACCTTACGATAATTCCATGCTCTGGTTGAAGCAGCTTCCCAGGCCCCTGCTCTCAGGCATGGCCAGGTACATGCCACTGGATAATAATGGCAAGCAGGTCCCTTGCCTCTTTCTCTCTAAATGAGCTCAGCTAATGACATAGGAATGAAATCCAACTGAGAAATTTTTCTGCCACCATGAATCCATCCTATTACCTGTGGACTATTTACCAAATGGATGATGCAGCGAGAGGTAGATGGGACATACCTGAGCACGAGCAGACTAATCAGTTCCTTGAGTCTTTTTTTCTGTCACTCAAGCAGTGCAGTAATGGAAACTTCACTGATTAGTAATCAAAACCAGGCTAGTTTCACAGACAATGTCACAACTGGCACCATCACTATTCCTGGGTATGTCTTGCTCCATTAGCAAGACATAACCACCAGAGGTGGGTGCTCAGTGATACTGGTCAGCACTGACTTTGGACCACATGAATTCACATGGATCAGGGCAAACATAGACAACGAAACACCTTGCTGATTACTACTTACTGTCTGCCCCTTCAGCTGATGAAGCAGTACTCCTTCATATTGACTACCACCTGGGGGAAGGTCTGAGGGTGACAAGAGCACAGATTGGACTCAGTGGGAGACTTAAATATCCATCACCAACAGTGACTCAGTAGCATCATTACTGACCTAGCTGCTGAAATCCTAAAGCCGCTGGACTGGATCTGCAGCAAACAATGAGGGAGGGAACAATCAACTTGATCTCATCCCCACTTATGTTAGAAATGTGTCAGTCTGTGATTAGTA
Source organism: Rhincodon typus (assembly GCF_021869965.1). Lineage (NCBI taxonomy): Eukaryota > Metazoa > Chordata > Chondrichthyes > Orectolobiformes > Rhincodontidae > Rhincodon > Rhincodon typus. Next base: position 100,136,151 of record NC_063332.1, read on the forward strand.
GCAATGATCACCAAAATATTGTCTTCACACTGAGAACACTCTGCTTCATGGGACACATTTTGACTGGATTTAGTAACTCAAGGCTGAGCATCCATTCAATAAAATCTGAAACCTCACGTCTCAGCATACTCCCATTGTACCTACTTTTCTCATCAACCTGGTCAGAGATGTTATCACACTCCTCCAGAGCAGGTGGGACTTGAACCCGGGCCTCTAGGGACACTACCACTGCACAGGAGGGCTATTGCACCATTACCATCAAACCAGGAGATGAACACAGGTTCAGTGAGGAGTGTATGAGGGCATCCCAGGACCAGCAGCAGGCAAACTTAAGAATGAGGTGTCAGTCTGATGAAGCTGCAACACAGGATTACTTGTGCGTCAAACATCAGAAGCAGCATGCAACAGACAAGGCCGAGTGATCCTTAAACAGTTGATCCGATCTATGCTTTGCATTCTTGCCACATACAGTCATCAATGTCAGTGGGCAATTAAAACAACTAACAGCAGGTGGAGGCTCCACAAATATCCCTACCTTGAATAACTGGGGAGGCCAGCACATCAGTGCAAAAGGTAAGACTGAATCATTTGCATTCAGCTTCAGCCAGATGTGGATGATCCATCTTTGCCTCTTCGGGAAGACCCCAGCATCAAAGATACCAGTCTTCAAATAATTTGACTCACTCCATGTGATTTCAAAAATTGGTTGATAGCAAGGTTATGGGCCCTAATAATATTCTGCAATTATACTGGAGACTTGTGCTCCTGAACTAGTTGCACCCTTAGGCAAGCTATTTCAGTACAATAGTAACAGAGTCATGGAGTCACAAAGGTCTAAACCACGACAAAAGTTCTTTCGGCCTATCAAGTTTCCACCTTTCAAAAACAAGGACCTAACTATTCTAATCCCATTTTGCAGCACTTGGCCCATAGTCTTGTATATATTGGTATCACAAATGCACATCTAAATACTTATTAAGTGTTATGAGGGTTTCTGCCCCCATCACCCTTACAGACAATGAATTCCAGATTCTTACCACCTTCTGGGGGAGAAACATTTTCCACCTATGTCCTCTAAACCTCTTGTCCTTCCCTTAAATCCATGCTTCCTAGTCATTGATCCCTCCACTAAGTTCTATCCTGTTTATTCCCACCAAAATTTCATACATCTCAATCATATTCCCTCCTCAATCTTCTCTGCTCCAAGGAAAACAACCCCAGTCTATCCAACCTCGATTCATAACTAAAACTCTCCAGTCCAGGCAACATCCTGTTATATTTCCTCTGCACCCTCTCCAGTGCAATCAGATCCCCCTACCCGACAATGTGGAAAATTGCCCAGCTATGTCCTATCCACAAAAAGTTGACAAATCCAACCCTGCCAACTACTGCTCAACCAGATTATACTTGATCAAAGTGATGGAAGGAGTCATCCATAGTTCTAGCAAGCTACACTTACAAAGGGATAACCTGCTCACTGCCATTTAATTTGCACACTGGCAGGCCCACTCAGCTCCTGACCTCATTATAGTTAGGGTTTGAGCGTGGACGACAGAGCTGAATTCCAAAGATGAATTGAGAAAGACAGCTTTTGACGTCAATGCTGCATATAACTGATTGTGGCATCAATGAGCCCTAGGAAAACCAGAATCAATGGGAGTTGGAGAAAAATCTTCACTGTTTGGAGTTATACCGGTGCAAAGGAAGGTGGCTGTTGAAAATCAATCATCTCAGCTCCAGGACATCCCTGCAGGAGCTCCTCATTCTAGGTCCAACCATCTTCGGCTGCTTCATTTATGAACTTGTCTCCATCATAAGGTCAGAAATGGGGATGTTCATTGATGATTGCACAACGTTCAGTCCCAGTAACAACTCCTTAGATACTGAAGCAGTCTACGTCCAAATGCAGCAAGACCTGGACAATACTCAGGTTTGGGTTGAAAAGTGGCAAGTGACATTTGAACCACACAGTGCTAGCCAAAGGCCATCTCCAACAAGAAAGAATCTTACCATTGTCTCTTGGTGTTCAATGGCATTGCCATCACTGAACTCCCCACTTTGAATATGCTGGATATTACCATTAATGAGAAATTGAACTGGACTAGCTATAGAAATACTGCAGCTCTAAGCACAGGTCAGAGATGCGGAATTCTGTGAAGAGGAACTCACTTCCTAACTTCCCACCGTCTACAAGGCACAAGTTAGGCGTTTGATGGAATACTCCCCTCTTGCCTAGATGATTGAAGCTCCAAATACCCTCAAGAAGTCCAACACCATTTAGCACAAAACAGCCCACTTTATTGGCACCCCACCTAGGACGTTCAACATTCAATCCCTCCACCACTGTGTCAGTAATACCTATCATCTACGATATGCACTGATGGAACTCACCAGGGCTTCTTGTACCTTCCAAACCCATGATATCTACTACTTTCAAAGAAAATTTACAGTAGATGCATGGGAACACCATCACCTGCAAGTTCCCCATCAAGATGTGCACCAACCTGACTTGGAAATATATTGTCGCTCATTTGCTGTCTATGAGTGGAAATCCTGCAACTTCTTTCCTGACAGTGTTGTAGGTATCTCTGTAGCCCAAGGACTGCAGCAATTCAAGAAGGCAGCTCACAAACACCTTCTCTAGGGCAACTAGGGATGGTCATTAGATGCTGGCTTAGCCAACATTGCTTATATTCCACAAACCAATTATTAAAAAATAGATTCAGGCTGATTTTCATCTCAATCCTTGTTTCTGTAACTCTTGATACTTTTACTCAATGAAAGAACAAATGTCTCTCAGTTGTGGAATTTTCAACTGAGTGAGCCTCAACTGCTTCCAGATTAGTTACACAAAGACTTTACATAACAAACAGCTTCCTGCTATCAAACCTGAAAGATCTAGCTCTAATCTTAACATTGTGCCAATTGATCCGGACTTCCTTATTACAGAAAATTATTTCCGTCCATCTGACCCATTTTCTCTGATATTTTGATTAGATCATCCCTTACTATTTGATTATGAATGTATCACATAAAATCATAGAAATCGTCCCTTTACGAGAGGGGCTGACTAATTTCTCTGTGGAAACTCTGCAAAGATGGTAATCAAGAACATGCAATCTCTCACCTCAGGGATGGCAGTTCCTATCACCAGCCAAGCTTTCTTCCCCATTGCTAGGAAATAGTTACAGAGTAGAACTGCATGTTCCTCTTCATCACCTGCTAACAAGTTCAGGAATTGCTGTATTGAAAGAAACATGAAAAGAGAAATGCTGATTTCAAAAGAAATCTATATAATCACTATAGTAACCATAATCCCCAACATAAAGGACTTTGCAGCCGTACAATGTTTGTCAATGAAGGCCATATCTCTTCACAGATGCACGTGACTGATGTTTGACATATGTAAAATTAGCATTGGGGTTTAAAGTATAGAACAAGTACTTCTAGGTCAAAATAGAGGCAGCTGCAGAGTAAAAGTATTTTGTTGCTGTCCCGGTGAATGAAGTACAATTTAATTTTTCATTATGAGAAACGTAAATGCAAGTTTCATCCTGTCAGAGTGTTGTAACTCAGATAGCTAGACGAGGAAGGATAGAAATGGAACCTTCCCCTTCCTGCTGTGGCATGAGCAATAGCGAAAAAAGTGTGAAAACACAAGAACAAAAAAAAATCAGATCCTCAACAACAAGAAAAGTTTTCCCTAGTTTCCCTCCCCCAAGTCTTAAATGGTGACTTGATTTATATGCCATTTCCAATTCTCCTTTCCTTCCCAGCAAGTAGATGGTGCAAATTCCTGATGTGTAAATCAAAGCGGTGGCTCCAGCCCACCAAATGCTTGTCCCACTTATCACGCACAATAATATTCCTGCATAGTCTATAGCCAACATCCCTCTTGAACCTTCTTCCAGACAATATTGGCAAATCACTTGTCTCACAATGTCATCGTGACTGTTCACAGAACAACTCAGAAACTACTTCAGTTTACAATGGAGTTCAGAAAACCTTCTGACTGGTCACTTTGTATGGAAGGACAGACAGGTTTCTTGTGCAGTTACAAAAGACACTTTTATGTTCACTTGAACTTGTGAACCTGGTGTCTCTTAGCTTGCTTTCTTCAGGCTTACTCACTTCAGTTTTTACTTGTAGCCTCGCAGTCACTGTCTACTTCACATTGCTTTCTTGTCAGTCAGATAGGGGGTGTACATGTCACTCTATAACATCATGCTCCATCAAAGTTAGAACTGTAGCAAACATACTGCATGTGCTTCAAGCAAAACGCCATTTGGAAAAGTCAAAGGGGAGCAGTCCTTGGAAGGTTGATGGGGGACTACTGTTGGTCAGGAGCACAGTTAGAGTCAGTCAAGGGGCTTTCTTATTCTAGTCGTTAGGGTCAGTCTTGGTCAGTCAGGCACTTAGTTTGATCAGAGTTTGGTAACCCGTGTCCTTTGTAGTCTGGGGATTGAGCCGCGGTCAGTCTTGCAGGTCAAGTGCAAGAAGTCCAGGGATAACAAGGGCTGATCAGCCTGGGGAGCAGCCTATGGTTAGTCATGGTTGCCCAATCAAGTCAGTCTGGGGTTAGGCAGGTCATGGCTAATCCTGGGAGTGTGATTAATAATATTCAGGAAGCTTATCAAAGGGAAGGGCAGTCAAGGGACTGTTGTGACAAGTGGGCAAAAAGTGTGGAGGTGAGCCTCACTGGATCACTGAGGGCACAATCGAAGAGAGTAGGCTGGGATCTCACAGTGAATAGCAGAAGTCTGGGAGCTCTGGAAATTGGAAAAGGATCCAAACAAGTCATGTGAACTCTGGCCTTTGCAAGCGAAGGGTATACGTCCAACAAGGGTATAAGAAGCAATAGCATGAGAGCTCTGGGGTGAACTGGGGCTTTTAAAAGTTGTGTTATGGTGTCCCAATGGAAAAGTGGTGGTGGTGATGAGGGGGATTTTGGCTGGAAGATAATAAGGGCTTTAGGGATGGCACCACAAAAGGTAACAAAGGAGTGGGGGAAATTCATACAGGCAGAGCCAACAAGACATCCAAGGTTAGAACCTTGCCGTGTCAGAAAATATCTACATAATAAACTGTGAACACTGAAGGACAGTTGTAACATTATGTTTATGAAAAGAAGTTCTGTATGTACATCAGAATTTCAAAATCTATTGAAATAAATTTGTTGAAGGGCTGAAGTGAAGTGTGAAACTTCTTTGAAAGGCTGTCCAACACCAGTCACGCCAATGTCAGCATAACTCCAGCCTTAAAGCTATGGTCGTCCATATGTTATTTTCTCCAACAACTCAGTGTAACTTCTCATTATAATCAAAGAGGAAAAGCCAAGTACACAAAAATCGAGAAGGAGGGTAACAAAGATATCCAGCTACTTACATCTGAAGTGCACCATAAGTCACAAATTCCAGCAAAAGAAATACTGTCTGGAAGGAAGGGGATCAACGAAACATAACGAGCCACTAGCTCCTAAAACATGCAAGATCAAGAAACAGTTATTTCTTAACACGTATCAATACAACTGACACAAATGTCTTAGTTAGAGTAAATTAGTGTCATAATTGCATCTATAGTGGACATCAAACAACATACAACTGATGAAAATTTTATGTACACTTTATTAAACATAAATATTTTTATTTTGAAAATATGCCTCACAGTAATTTTCACTCTAAAAATTAAACTATTTTGGTGAAGTCAAAATGCATTTTAAAATGTGCACAAGTTTATCAAACATTCTTGTCATTACAACACATTATTAAACTAATGACTCTTTAAAAGTGTGAAGATGGTACACAATGGTGGAAACCAGTTTTCACCTTTTAATTACATTGATATTTTTTGGGGGTATTAATACATAAGGTACCTGGGTTTTGCTCTCATTTGTTCAAACTGCTCACCACTTCACTTTTATCCTGGAATGCACAGATTAACCTTTGCTTCTCTCTCCACTGTAAACTTGCCTTCTTAAACCCCACCAGCCTTGTCTCTCCAATGCTCCCTTCAAACAGAATGTGAGAAACTCCTGGACATTTTTGTCAACTAGATCAAGAAAACTCAACAATTTTGGCCAGCAAGACACACCTTCCTTTAGTGTTCCAAATGTCCAAACCCTGAACTTGCATCTTTCTTCAGTTTCTTTTCCATCTCCCACTATGTCCTCTCCAAGTTTTGTTTTTCCTCATATGAGACTTACATTGTGCTGCCTTGAGCCTATTCCCACTAAACTGCTTAGTGTCAAATTTCCACTTTTGGTTTGTTGTTTGCTGATACAGTTAATAGTTCTCCTCTTCAGATTTTGTCCCTCTTTCCTGTAAACGTGCTGTCAACATCCCTCTCTTCCATCCTTGCAAACTATAGCCTGTTTCTGACTTCCTCCCTTTCCTTTTTAAAGTTCATGAATATCCATGTTGCTGCCTTCCAAACTCTCTCATATCTTTTCTCAAACTCTGCATTTGAATGCCTCCAGTCAGTTTCTGCCACCTGCTGGGGTAGTGAAACGGTTCTTAACAGATTCACAAATGACATCTTCTGTGACTGTGACAAAACTGAACTATTTCTCTCCTTGCCCTCAATCATGCCTCTGATATGGTTGACCAATGTCTCTTCACTATCATCTGGAGATGGACTCTCAGCTGGTTCTATTCTTATTTAAGCAATCACAACCAGAATCGATAGCACTGTGGATCATCCTACACCACATGGACTACTGTGGTTCAAGAATACATCTGACTGCCATCTTAAGAACAATTTGAGTTGGGAAATAAATGCTGGCCCAGCCAGCAAAGACACATTCCCTGACTGAAGAAGAAAAGACAGAATATCACTTGCAATGGCTTCTCTTCCTGCTATTGCACCATTGCCTTTGGTATCCCACTGGTATCCCATCTTTAGTCCCTTCTAATTCTAACTTTATGCTGTCCTCTGGTGGTGTCATCTGGAGTTTCACATTTATTTTTCACACACTGATGGCACCCAGCTCCACTTCTTTAACACATCTCCTCCAGAACTATGATCAAAATGCAGAGCTGTCATTCAGTACTGGATTACTATGAACTTCTTTCAATTAAATATTGGGAAGACTGAGCCCTGCTCCCTAGCTACTGAAAACATCACGCTCTCTGGCCACTGAAAACATCGCGCTCTCTGGCCACAGTCTGAAACTATACTGGATTGTTCACACACCCAATACCACATTTGATCCCAAGATGAGTTTCTGACAATCTATTCACGTTATCACTGAGGTTGCCTACTTCCACAGCCACTGGGGCAACTGACTTTGCCTTGTCACTGGTCAGCTGTTGTTAAAACTCTCAACCATGTCTTATTATCTCCAAAATGGTCTATTCCAAATGTGGTCCTGGCTGGCCTCCCACATTCTACTCTCCATAAAACTGAAGTCATCCAAAACTCAGCTCTCTGTGTCTTAATTCGCAGCAAATCCTATTTATCTATCAAATCTGGTGTTTGCTGAGCTACGTGGCTCCTGGTCAAACAGCATGTTGATATTAAAATTCCCTTTCCTGATTTCATATTCCTTTATGGTGTCACCCTTCCCAATCTCTGGAATCACCTCCAATCACACAACCCTCTGAGGTGTCTATGCCCATCTAACTCTGGTGTTTGAGCATGGCTAGTATAAATGCTGCATTACTGCTCTAAGCTGTGGAAATTCGTCCCTATATGTCATTATCTTGCTATTAAACTCTGAGGATTCTGTGACTTTGAAAGTCTGTGCCTCAGAAGATGGCAGAGGCAGGGTTGTTGACGTTTTAAGGTGGAGGTTGATAGGTTTTTGTTAGACGATGGAATCAAAGGATATTGGTTAAGGGCAGGCGGCTGAAGATCACATGGGAATATAGATTTTGAAACACCAGCAGATCAGCTATGATCTTATTGAATGGTGATGCAGGGTTAAAGTGCTGAGTAATCTACTCCTCCTATTTCGTATGATCATACTGAAGGCCATGTCGTCTGACTAGGGAGTCAACAAAGAGGAACCACGATATTAAAAAAAATCATCAGCAAGTGAGAAGCTGTTATGAACATTTCATTTGTGAAAGAAAGTTGTTTAAATACAGAACCCTTTGCTGAGGACAGTGAAGGGAGAAACAACGGTAGTTGTTAAAGGAGGAGTTTAGATAAATATTTGGATAGGAGACAGATACAGGGTTATGTTGAAAGAACAGGACAGTAGGATTTGTCTTACGTGATTCGCGCAAATAAACTCTTACGAATTTTTTATGCATGATAATCATATGTGAACTGGATCAGTGAGGCAAAGGAGTTTTGGGGTCAATGTTACAAAACGCTTTGCATTCTGAAAGCTACTGGTAACTGGCCTGGATTCTCTGTCTATCCAACAACCTATTTTACAGCTGATTCATGAATATAAATTTGGATAAATAGTTGGGTAATGTTTGCAAATGATACAGAATGTATCAAATCTATTTTCATTTATAATTGTCATGTAAGAAGAACTCACCATTGTCGCCTCATAGTCATGAGGGAAGGCATCAAGAAGCTCCTGAGGTGGAGAAAGTGCTTTAATGAACCTTGTAACGAAAACCAGTTTGCCAGTGAGATCTGTGACCAAAGTGACACATCGACGATTTGGGAACTTCTGTTTTACTTCTTTCTGGAACTTTTCTGCTTTTTGAAGTAGTTTCTCATCCTCCTGAGTCTCAAGCTGAAAATCAAATGGAAATGTTAAGCGAGTATCAGGAAGCATTTATTTCTAACCCGTGATATGACACTGAACACTGGTATAAATCATCAAAATAAATCACAAGCAAATTATACAAAAATTTCACTCATCTGCAGACCAAGACATGTTATTTTTGCATAATTAAATAAAACAACTTTTTTAAGATGTGCAAGGTTCTAAGAGAGACTGAAGTTAAAATAATCTTAATCTGTTGTTAAATTATTGAAACTTTTAAAATTATTTGCTAGAATATTTTATTGTTTATATTACAAGCTCAAAGAATTAAACCTGCAAGGTGAGGGATAAGTTACCTTTTTCAGCATCTCAATCATCTACAAAGGAGCAGCAAAAATTAGAGAGAAAATAGAGACAGATATAAAGAGGAGATGAACAACTATATAGGTGTAGATAGAGAATACAGTTATGAAAGCTGAATAAATTAAAAATCTACAGAACTCCGAACAACATTTCTGAAGAAGGGTCCCGACCTGAAATGTCAGCTTTCCTGCTCCTCTGATGCTGCCTGGCCTGCTGTGCTCCTCCAGCTCCACACTGTGTTATTTCACAATGCAAATTGGTTTGTTTAGGTAAATAAAATATCTATATATTTCTCGGGAATTTTCCAATATTTTGCTCCCAGTGATGAGCCTTTGGACGTTTAAAGTAGAAAATACTAACAATCAACATTTGGTAACCATTAATTTTAATTGGCTAAAATATAAGTGAAGTAGGTGAACGTTGTTGCCATGTGTACCACAAGACTAAGCAGCCCATAATAATTTAAAGGAAAAATACTGCTGTTCTAACTCCATTGAGTATTCTTTTCTGTGCAAAATATTTAGTTCGGCATTTTCTGGCCCACTTTTGCTAAATATGACTGTTTCCTAAGGAGATGTCCATTCATTATGTAGTGTCACAATTCACCAAGGTTGTTGGGTAACTTAAAAATATTAATAACTAATTGGAGCGCAAATTCCCATAAATAATAATAAAATAAATGACCAGGTCACCTGTTTTTATGTTTAAGTTAAGAGATATATGTTGATGACAACACTGGGAGAAATCCTTTACACTACTTTGAGAAACACTGATGGATCTTTTACGTAAACCTGAGTAGGCAGATAGCACAGAGATAGTAGGAACTGCAGATGCTGGAGAATCCGAGACAACAAGGTGCAGGGCTGGATGAACACAGCAGGCCAAGCAGCATCATAGGAGCAGAGAGGCTGACGTTTCGGGCCTAGACCCTTCATCAGAAAAGATAGCAGATAGCACCTTGGTTTAACAGCTGAAGAACATTTATACGGCATTGATTCAATTACAAATGGAGCATTCTGGTCACTTACTCTTTCACTCATTCATGGGACATGGGCATCACAGGCTCAGCCATATTTATTGCCCATCCCTAATTATCCTGGAGCAGGTAGAGGTTTTCTTAAATTGCTCTGGTTCATTCGGTGAACCTACAGTGATGTTAGGAAGGATTTTGACACAGTGACAGTAAAGGAATGGAAATATGTTTCCAAGTCAGGATGGTGCATGGCTTGAAGGGAAACTTGCACGTGGCAGTGTTCTTATGGATTTGCTGCCCTTGTGTCTCACATCAGAAAGACAGCATCTGCACCAGTGAAACACTCCATCAGTAACCCCGTGAACTGGCAGATAGACTATCAGAGGAGGAGGTAGTTTTAATTCTCAACGGCAACAGTTTAAGAAATTACCTTATCACCATGCTTTCATGGGTAATGAGAGATGGGGAATAAATTTTGGTCTAACCAGTGATGCAAATAAATAAAAAGACAACCCACGTAAAATATTGAGACAATTGTTCAATACTGTCTATATTAGAAATAGTGGGAATCAGGGGAATCAACCTAATACATCTTTAAAACTACAAGTCTAACTTTTAGAAAAATACATTCTGTCAATTAGCACCTGGAAGAAAAAGGATATGCGTGTAGATGCATAATGTACATAGCAAATGAAAACTGCAGAAAATTACATTAGTTAAAGGATGTTGACATCATGGAGCCAAATCCATCACTAAATACAGTGGGAGTAATTTTAACATTGTGCTAGAGGTAAATGGGAAAAAAAGTGAATTTTCACCTGATTCACATCTTTGCAGCGACATCAATGGACATTAAAAATCAGGAGAGGTGTAAAATTGCCAATATGTTATCATCAGTATTATCCGGTCACATAACGTAAAAGCTATCCCTACTGAGTTAGGTATTATCATCCAGCATTAGAAATTTGTCACTGGTTAACATTTGCACAGAGGATACAATATGTAATTCCAAAATAAAGTTCTATGGTGGTCTTATGCACTCTGAAAATCGATATTTTTTTCATGTGACATTCTCCCGTGTGATGTTGGAGGTTTGATTATGTGTTCCCTCACGGAAAGCTGAAACTTATTCCAGATTAAAAAAAACATATTTAATTAGCCAACATAAATATCCTTTCTTTCTGACATTACACTGCTTAGTAAATTTCATTCTAACATTTAAGTACAAAACCTACTCTGCAGTACTGGAAATAACTTTCCACAATGCTAGCTGTGCAGTCAAAAGCTCCTGTTTCAGCTGTTTCTCCTGCTCTGCTCTTCTGTCAGCATTACATTCCTCAGACTCTGGTTCCACCAAGCACTGTAACTATTCCTAAAATCTGGGGAAAAGTTAATTCAATTAGACTCTCACTCAATAGCAGCTGAAGTACATCTCAGATGGATTCCTCAACTTTCCAACAAAGTCATTTAAACATGCAATTCCCTACCAGAAATAACAATGGGAGCAGAATGCATAATTTATGAAAGAGATGTGTATAATTATTTGAAAAATATTTAAACAGGAAATAACTAGGAGAAAGGGAACCCAGGGTTCCAACACCATGTCATGTCTGCATCTCAACACTTTTTTCGTATGCATATCACCTAATTAGGTCAGAGGGGAGCTTGGCACCAAATTAGTGGCCGAGAAGCAGGACCTGACTTTCGGGGTGATTCTCAAATGTAGACCATAACCATAACTGGTTCGCCTGTGGCCTTTCAGAATGGAGCAGGTGGGAGAGCAGACAGCAAGCAGTAGTCATAGTGAAATACTACAAAGCATACTACTTGACAGTATAAAATAATTCCATTCTTGAATTAAGCTGGCTTCTATTGAAAGCATGACACATAAATATTAATGATTTGGTTTGGTGAAACATTTCAGAATCCCATTGGGACAGATAAAAGGATCTGACATAGGTAGCTTGAAGTGAATTTTAGGAGGTATTTTCCATGAAAGCATTTTTAATATTGAGAATGTATATTACCTTTTCATTTACGGCTTCTCCAGGTACAAGACGAGGTTCAACAGTAATAAAGAGGGACAAATAAGAACCTTCACTTAAGCTTCGAACTGCCTCCCAACCCCTTTCACTTGATAGGTTGCGCTCTTTGCTGTAGCCCAGAAGAACTGGTGGTGTATTAATTCTGAAGGTACCATCAATCTATAAAACAGACAATTTAAAATGGTTTACTGTGAAACCAATTGCAAGTTCTGACAACGTTTCTCCATTGTAGTCAAATCTAAAACATAAAAATGTGTCAAGTTACAGAATTAGGTTGGTTCAAATTTAAAAAAATACTGGACTCTGAGCTGGGAGTGATTCAGTCTGTAGCAAGTTACACAGCAAGATCCAAAGTTGATGAATAAATAATAGGTAAATGACAATACACAAAACTTGTCCTGTCGCACACTTGACAACTTGATTTATGGAAGTGGCATTTCATTGACTGCTTCAGCACCAAAGTGCATTGTGATTACCAGTGCAAAAAGTAGTTATCTAAAAGCATAATTATCATTAATTACTGCAAACCAATTTTTTGGCACTAAAAATTAATCAGACGCGCAATATCCAAACTGAAACTCTCAGGACAGCGACAGTGTTGGATTTCAAATTTGTCTCAATTTTGGATTACCAATAAATTCCTTCAAACAGACAATCTCAAAGACAGAAAAATAACTGACTCCTGATCCTCTCCCCTGAAAGCAGTTGGGAATATTGCAGTTGTAAGTGCAGCAGTCTCAGGAATGGAGCAGGTAGTTTTATATCTGGAGAATAGGGAGGGCCAGATGGGGAGGCAGATCTTAAAACACAGAAATGGACTTAGGTCCTGTACACAACTCTTTCTGATTCCTTGCAGTGGGTTAAGCTAAGAACAGCTTCTGAATTCCCATATTTACTTTGCCTTGGGTGTGGCAACCAGACCTTGTGAGAGAAAAAATATCCAGTTTCCGCTTCCACGAAGCTGGGCTTTGCCAGGTATACAGCATGGAGTCTCAGTGAGTATAAATAAGTCAATGGAGATTTTCAAATGGCAAATTTAAAAAAAACCGTCAGTTTCTTAATCCAACTTTTGTTTTCTCTTTCTCTACCTGATTTGACAGAATTCACCCTGCTTAATTCATTTCCCCTTCTCAATTCTTTCACTTTTTGTCGTGTTCACACAGTTCTCTCAGGTATTGTCAATGTGTCATCACCAGCTCGTACTTGTCAATAACATTGTTGGTAAAAATGCTCTGAGCTACAGGAGAATGAATGATTGGAAAATATGGCCCCGTATAATTATAAATTAATTCTAAGCAACAAAACCATTCATCTCAGGCTTTGCAGACATCAAAAGAAAACAAAATCAAAACACTATTTCCAAAAATTACAATCACCCATAAAATAATTTACAAGTTTTTAATTGCCAGTTTTTATTTGCACCCTTCATGCTTCCTTGGAACTTATTGTTCAAATTTTACTGGAGATGGTTTAAAAGGGCTCACGACGATGATCCCTGGTATGGAGCTATTGTCTTATGAGCAAAGGCTAAACAGTATGGGACTCTACTCATTGGAATTTAGAAAAAGGAGAGGTGACCTGATTGAATCCGATCTGATCATACAGGATTCTTAAAGGGTTTGACAGTGTAAATGCTGAGATGATGTTTCCCCTTATCAGAGAGTCTAGGACCAGATGTTATAGCCTCAGAATTAAGTGGTGCCAATTTAAGACCAACATAGATAGATTCTTGACCTGTAGGGGTAACAACGGTTATGGGGAAAAGGCATGAAAGTGGGTGAGAGATGTGTCAGATAGCCATGATGCTAGTGAATGGGGAAGTAGGCTCAAGGGGTCGAATGGCCTACTCCTATTCCCATTTCTTTTGGTCTTTTCCTCTATGTCTCCCCAGCCTGGCTACTAGTTGTGCCCTTTCATTTGAATGTTATCGCTTTCTGAGCACCAGTAGACGTAACAGTTTTCTTTAAAATTACAAAGTTTTCAGAGAAGTTAGTCAGGTTCTGTAGGGATATGTCAGTCTTCAGTGAATGGACTCTGAATATGAATGCAAGGACACTATTTTGTCATACAGTTTGGTTAATGGGTGTATCTGGACAGGTGAACCCAGTTATGCTTCCCTCATATGAGGTGCCATTGTGGCTGTGAAAAAGGATCACAGTCTATGAAAATGATTCCTTACTACTTAGATATGCTTAAACAGCCTTACTTACTTATTGGAGAGCAGTATACCGACTTCAGGGTTACTGGATAGAGCTTTACATAATAAAGAAAGAACTGGATAGCATGCCTTTTGATAGATTATACCAGTTTGAGTGGGAAGAGCCACGTATCATTCATTTAATTAATACATAATTAAAAAGTCAGGGTGTTAGGCTGATATGAGACCATAAATGCCCTTCTAACTGCTGACTCTCTACATGCCTTCAAAAGAGAACTGGATGGGTACCTGGCTGACCATAAACTGCATCATCTCAAAGGCAAATGGATTAAGAGATAACTAGTTTTCTTTATTGGCCCTGGATTTTGTTTTTTCGTTTTGTCTTTATTCAGAAATTTCATGGCTGCAGACGGAAGCATCAAGTCTGAGTGCTCCAGAAGTGAAGGCTTCCACCGTCATAACTTGAAACTATCGCAAGAACTGAGAAGATTGAGTCCCACTACACTGCCATTCTTACCTGGTCTGGCCTACATGTGACTCCAGACCCAAAGCAATGCATTTGACTTTTAGCTACCCTCTGGGCAATTAGGGATGGGCAATATATACTGGCCTAGCTAGCTATACCCCCATCCCATGAATGAATAAATGCGGCCTTGACGTTAAAAGCAGTCATTTGCAGCTAACAGGTGCAAACAATAAATTCTGAAGGTCATAAACTACACGGCTATTAATTATGGAAAAAATAAACAAGCAAGCATAATCACTTCAAATTTGGCAAAGCAACTGCATGGTGATGTGGTGAAACTTGCAGACAACAAACTCAAATCATACGAAATACAAATGACATAGGCTAGCTTGTGGACACACATACTTCTCACATAAATTTACATTTTACCACGATGAAAATACTCTCCACTACAGACAAATATTTATATAAGCAAGCTTCCTTACCCTGGATTGGGAATAGATGGTAGTGAATGGGACCTGGACACCCCCTAGCCAGTGTCGCTCAACACGGGTATGAACATCATTTCCTCTTTCTCTATCATCCTAAAAACATAGAATTATATCTTTCAAGAGTTCAGATGATTATTTTACTGATTGGGTTGATTTTATTAAATAAAACAATCATTTAGGGTTACCTCGAGAACGTCATAAACAACTTCATCAAAGACATTGATGAACATGTCGTCAGTAACAGACTGTAGATTTGCTGTGCTGTAATCGCCACTTGGTGCTCTAAATCAAACAAAACAGGCACTAATTACTACTGTATTCACACATCAGCTCAGCTTTGCAGTTACAATTATTTAATAACTTTCACATTAAGAATTTGCAAATAATTCCACAGCAGAATGTTTTGTATCACTGAACAAAAATCATGCAGCACAAATCAGGAATATCCCATCTGTTGTGCTTGTGTCAGTTTTGAAAGGGCAATCACACACTCTTGCTCCTGCACCAATTGACCGAAAATCCTGTCTTTTTAATACAGACTGGAACGTCCTAAGTGCAAATAGTTAGGATGGAGCAGGTTTTGTCAGGTGTGCCCAGGAAGGATTTATGACTCAATATGTAGATAGGCTGACTAGAGGGGAGGCCATATTGGATTTGGTGCTTGGCAACGAACCAGGTCAAGTGTCAGATCTTTCGGTGAGAGAGCATTTCAGTGATAGTGATCACAACTCCCTGACTTTTACTACAGTCATGGAGAGGGATAGGAGCAGATGGTATGTGAAAGTATTTAATTGGGGGAGGGGGAATTACAATGCTATTAGGCAAGAACTGCGGAGTATAAACTGGGAACAGATGTTCTCAGGGAAATGCATGACAAAAATGTGGAGGTTGTTTAGGGAGCACTTGCTACAAGTACTGGATAGGTTTGTCCCACGCGGCAAGGAAAGGATGGTAGGGTGAAGGAACCCTGGATGACAAGACATGTGGGACATCTAGTCAAGGGGAAGAAGGAAGCTTACTTAAGGTTGAGGAAGCAAGGATCGGACAGGGCTCTAGAAGGCTACAAGATAGCGAGGAAGGAATTAAAGAATGGACATAGGAGAGCTAGAAAGGGGTATGAAAAAGCCTTGTGGGTAGGATTAAGGAAAATTCCAAGGCATTCTATACTTATGTGAGGAACAAGAGGATGGCCAGAGTGAGGGTAAAGCCAATCAGGGATATTGGAGGGAACATGTGCATGGAGTCGGAGGAGGTAGGGGAGGTCCTTAATGAATACTTTGCTTCAGTATTCACCTGTGAGAGGGATCTTGACGTTTGTGAGGACAGTGTGAAACAGGCTGATATGCTCGAACAGGTTGACGTTAGGAAGGAGGATGTGCTAGAAATTTTGAAAAACATGAGGATAGATAAGTCCTTTGGGCCAGACGGGATATACCCAAGGTTTCTACGGGAGGCAAGGGAAGAGATTGCTGTGCCTTTGGCGATGATCTTTGCATCCTCACTGTCCACTGGAGTAGTACCAGATGATTGGAGGGTGGCAAATGTTATTCCCCTGTTCAAGAAAGGGAATAAGGATAATCTTGGGAATTACAGACTAGTCAGTTTTACTTCTGTGGTGGGAAAATTATTGGAGAGGATACTTTTTATGATTATTTGGAAAAACACAGTTTGATTAGAAATAGTCAGCATGGCTTTGTGAGGGGCAGGTCATGCCTCAAAAGCCTTATTGAATTCTTTGAGGATGTGACAAAACACATTGATGAAGGTAGAGCAGTGGGTGTGGTGTATATGGATTTTAGCAAGGTATTTGACAAGGTTCCCCGTGGTAGGCTCATTCAGAAAGTAAGGAGGCATGGGATTCAGGGAAATTTGGCTGTCTGGATACAGAATTGGCTGTCCAATAGAAGACAGAGGGTGATAGTGGATGGAAAGTATTCAGCCTGGAGCTCGGTGGCCAGTGGTGTTCCGCAGGGATCTGTTCTGGGACCTCTGCTCTTTGTGATCTTTATAAATGACTTGGATGAGGAAGTGGAAGGATGGGTTAGTAAGTTTGCCGATGACATGAAGGTTGGTGGAGTTGTGGATAATGTGGAGGGCTGTTGTAGGTTGCAACGGGACATTGACGGGATGCAGAGCTGGGCAAAGAAGTTGTAGATGGAATTCAACCCAGAAAAGTGCGAAGTGATTCATTTTGGAAGGTCGAATTTGAATGCAGAATTTAGGGTTAATGGCAGGATTCTTGGCAGCGTGGAGGAACAGAGGGATCTTGCGGTCCACGTCCATAGATCCCTCAAAGTAGCTACCCAAGTTGATAGGGTTGTTAAGAAAGTGTATGGTGTGTTGGCTTTCATTGGCCGGGGAATTGAGTTTAATAGCGGCGAGGTTATGCTGCAGCTCTATAAAACCTGGTTAGACCACGCTTGGAATATTGTGTTCAGTTCTGGTCACCTCATTATAGGAAGGATGTGGAAGCTTTACAGAAAGTGCAGAGGAGATTTACCAGGATGCTGCCTGGACTGGAGGGCAGGTCTTATGAGGAAAGGTTGAGGGAGCAGGGCTTTTCTCATTGAACGAAGAAGGATTAGAGGTGACTTGATAGAGGTTTACAAGATGATGAGAGGCATAGATAGAGTGGATAGCCAGAGACTTTTTCCCAGGGCGGAAATGACTATTAAGAGGGGACATAATTTTAAGGCGATTGGAGGAAGTTATAGGGGAGATGTCAGAGGTAGGTTCTTCACACAGAGCGTGGTGGGTGCGTGGAATGCGCTGCTGGCAGTGGTAGTAGAGTCAGATACATTAGGGACATTTAAGCGACTCTTGGATAGGCACATGGATGATAGTAAAATGTTGGGTATGTAGAGTAGTTTGATCTTAGAGTAGGATAATAGGTCGGCACAACAAAGTGGGCTGAAGGGCCTGTACTGTTCTATATTCTAAGTACATGTCCGCTCAGTGCTGTCCCTAGGGGGAGCTAGGCCCAGGGTAAATCACACTGTGCACCCTCCACCTGCCATTCTCCTGCTCCTCCTCACCATCCCATGACTCTCGCTTTTCCTAACAGCCTGGGAACAAAGATCTTATGCATTATTTATGCTTAGCTGTCTTCAAGCTTAAAAACGAAACATTAGGTCACACTGTGCAGCTTTCAGCTATTCAAAGGTTACCCCATCCTCTCTTCTAGT
Source organism: Rhincodon typus (assembly GCF_021869965.1). NCBI lineage: Eukaryota > Metazoa > Chordata > Chondrichthyes > Orectolobiformes > Rhincodontidae > Rhincodon > Rhincodon typus. Next base: position 100,154,500 of record NC_063332.1, read on the forward strand.
CTCTCCCAGGTGCCTATGGTCACAACATAGGGTTGCCCATGGACCCAGGGACAGTTGCTCTAGCAACGTGCTGCCTGCACTGAATCACAAACCCTAAAGAAAGGCCCCAAAGAGAAAGTTGAAATGATTCATAAAATAACCAGAAAACACAGAAAACAAAAACATACCAAACTGAAATATGGTAATCACTAGATAACTTTTCTTTTTTGCACTCATGGGATGGGGGTGTTGCTTGCTGGGTCAGCATTTATTGCCTGTCCCTACCTGCCCTTGAGAAGCTGATGGTGAGCCGCCTTTTTGAACCGCTGCAGTTGACCAGCTGTAGGTTGGCCCACAATGCCCTTAGGGAGGGAATTCCAGGATTGCTGCTTAGTGACAGTGAAAGAACGGTGACATATTTCGGAGTCAGTGTGGTGAATGGCTTTGAGGGGAACTTGCAGGTGGTGGTGCTCCTATGTATCTGCTATTCTTGTCCTTCTAGATGGAAGTGGTCTTGGGTTTGGTAGGTACTGTCTGAAGAGCCTTGGTGAATTCCTGCAGTTCATCTTGTAGTAGTTTACACTGCTGCTACTGAGTGTCAGTGGTGGAGGGAGTGGATGTTTGTGCACATGTTGCTAATCAAGTGGGCTGCTTTGTCCTGGATGGTGTTAAGCTTCTTAAATGTTGTTGGAGCTTCACCCATCCATGCAAGTAGGGAATATTCCATCACAATCCTGACTGGTACCTTGGAGATAGTGGATAGGCTTTGCAGAGTCAGGAGGTGAGTTATTTGCTGCAGCATTCCTAGCCTCTGACCTGCACTTGTAGCCACCATATTGATATGGCGAGTCCAGGATATAGATAGTGGGGAATTTAGTGATGGTAACTCCATTGAATGTCAAGGGGTGGTTGTTAGATAGCCTCTTACTGGAGATGGTCATTGCCTGGCATTTTCATGGCACAAATGTTACATGTAGTTTATAGCCTCTAAAGTAGAAAAAGAAGCACTGATTTTACAGATGGTATCATGTGTTGTCACACATTTTTCACGCTTGTGAAATGGGTCCTGTACTGCAATGTCACAGTGGAATTTTTTTAAACAGTATAAAACATTGACAGAGAAGAACCAAAGAAACGTGAAACTGAAGTTAAAAACGTAAAACCAAAAGGGGCAATAACATTCATTGGTGGACTATTCAAAAATTGTTGATCAGATAACAATATCTGTGATTCAGCTCAGAAGTACTGGGAACTATAACGACTTCCACAGATGCACGCAATTATTTCTAAAGGTCAGAAGCCACAGGGCTATTAGTTACAAACAATAAACTTACATACGTAAGCATCTCAAATTTGCCAAAGCCATAATTGGCAATGTGTTGAAAGCTGCACAGAAGAAAATTAAATCTCATGAAATATAAATTGTGTAGGCTAGCTTGCAAGTACATGAAGTAATTGCATATACTTCCCACACAAATTAACATTTCACCAACTTAAAAGAATCACCAGCCTGATTCTCCCTCACTGCTAACCCTTGTTTGCACAATTGGACTATTTTTTTCCCTCGCTGTAGAGAATCGCATTTTCACCTCCCCATATTTTCCAAACTGATTTGGCATGCCCATAATCAGAACTTCCAACTCTTTCAAGATGGTGGCGAAGAAGGACTCCTGAGCTGGAGCTTGTCCACTCCGTCCATTGCTTCTCTTTTCTTTCCTTCTCTCTTTTCACATTTTTTTTCTTTTTACAACTTGTCCTTGGACAGGATCAGCGAAGTCCAGGTCGAAAGCCAGGCTGGACTTGGACTCCCAGCACTCCTGGCCTCAAGGTGAAGCCTAGCGTGGCCTGGGTTGGAATGACTGTCATTCTGAACCCTTATTTCTCTATTTTTCTCATTTATTGCTGGGCTTTCTATTTCTTCTTTTTACTAACTTCCACCCCACCTCCCCCCCCCCCCCCCCCCCCCCCCCCCCCCCCCCCCCCCCCCCCCCCTCCCCAGATATTTGTACTTAGGAATCTGTACCTAGGTGCCTAAGAAGGTGCTATAAGTGGCAACTTGTAAACTTTTTGCTGCATTCATGTGAGTACGTGTGACAATAAAGCTAATTCTAAAATTTACAGGCTCACAATGTTTCTGTCTTGCCACGTTTCCTAGCAGGGATCAGCCAAGGGAGTGGACATGTTGCTGTATGGTACTGTGCTACGTCAATGTCACAGTACCAGCAGCTTAAGTGGCAAACACACTGCCTGCCTTTTAAACAAATGGCCATGTCTCAAAGTCTACGGCAACAAGTCCTCAGTCAGGACAAGGGGGAGCTGATCTTCTCTCAGCTTGGACTGCAGGTACTTGACAACATGTTTTTCTGTGCAAGGCTACCTTTCTTGAGCAGTTGTAAGGGTTCGGGTTGGGATAGGTGTATAAAGTTTCAGAAATCCTACCACACTGATACTGCATAGATTGAATTATGTTCCGCAATGTCAAAGGTCCGTGCACAGGCATTCCATAGCCTTCTTTGTCAAAGTCCTCCATGTCCTAATGTATTGAGGACTACGCCAAATCATCACGTGTGCAACTACTGACTGCTCACATTGTTAGGGCGTAATGGTCCTCATATATGTCTTGCGAAACTGTGACTGATGGATTCATCCACAACAGGAGTTATCGTCACTGTGGCTGCAGTACAGCAATGATGCAGAGAAACTGAGGAGGGACAAATGCATAAGAAAGCCCAGGATCAGCAGCTATCTCCAAAGGTTGCCAAATAGCATCCGTGTAACAAAGCCGTAGCTACAAGACATGTAAAACAGGTTTACCAGGATGGTGCCTGGATTGGACTGTATTATTCATAAGGACAGTTTGGACAAACTTGGATTGCTTTCACTGGAGTGTTGGAGACTGAAAGAAGTATATAAAATTATATAGGCAAGGATAGGGTGGATGGTCCCCAAGGTGAAAATGTCAAATACTAGAGATTTAGACAGATGCCCGAACAGGCAGAGAATAGAGAGATATGGACCATATGCAGGCAGATGGGATTAGTTTAGAATGACATCATGGTCGGCACAGACATGATGGACCGAAGGGCCTGTTCCCATTCTTTACTGTTCTATGTCTACAGGCCCCCTCAGGATATGGAGGAGGTACAGGAGGTCACTTCAGTGACATTTCTCTCATTGGATGTTCTGTTCTTTTATATTTTCTCCCACACGATTCTGAGTTTCTGGAATTCCCTTCCCTGAAAGGCAGCGGATGCAGAATGTTTAAACATTTTTAAGGTAAAAGTAGATGGATTCTTTATTACCAAGGGGATGAAAGATTATTGGGGATATTCAGGAATGGAGAGTTGGTCACATTGAATGGTGGAGCAATCTCAAAGGGCCAAACGGCCTACTTCTGTTCCTCGTTCATACTTCCTCCATCTGGGCAAGGCACATTGCTGCGACAGACTGAGAATGTCCTGAGGCACGGACATGGACCAGTGTCATCGGGTCCTGCTCCAGCAGAATGGCGGTGGCCGTGCTTTCCTGGTGAATACTGAGCAACTTGCTACTTTAAATGATTCACCACGGACCTATGGGAGATCTCTCAATCCTCAACCCAAAAATGCACCAACTCTGTTACCAATGCAGTGATGGGGTCAGTGATACAGCTCAGCAGCAAGCTTGGCCAACTTAGCTAAGTTATGCCACACTGTATGTTGGGAAACAGTAGCATCCCTTCATACGAGGTTCCAGCATGACAACAAGGACGGGTGGTCCATGCAGCTTCATTCTTGTGGCTGCAGTTACTAAGTAATCGATCAGACAGGTGATGATATAAGGCAGAAATACCTTCATGGATGCCAGATTCTATTTGTCTCCAATACCATCTACGTGCCCTTAGAAGATTTTTATTTTGTTTCCTTCCCACTATGTTTACAGTGAAGGGCAGCTCCTGGCTGATAGTGTTTGACCAGGTGCTAACAGTGGAAATCTCACGTGGTCTCTGTGGTAGGATAAATACTGTTAGCACCTGGTCAAACACTATCAGCCAGGAGCTGCCCTTCACTGTAAACATAGTGGGAAGGAAACAAAATAAATGTATGCATCATGTCTCCATGTGCCTTTCTTGGTCTATCCTATGCACACATCATAAGGTGAGCAGCAGAGAACTGTGAAAGCTAACTCACGAGTGCTCATGGAGACAGATCCTCTATTAATTGACATTTAGCTAATTTTTGGTAAAATACAGCTGATAGGGTTCATGTCATAATAATTCTTTATGTTAAAAAATCTGATAAATATTTAATATCATTCCTAGTACTGCTATACACGACCTGCAAATAAATAAACCACTGAAACAGGAGGGCAGTGTTTATGTTTATGGACTAATACAAATGCAAAAACTTTGCAGATGCCGGAAATCTGAAACAAAGACAAAAAAAAATTAGGGATACCAGAGATAACAAGGTGTAGAGCTGGATGAACACAGCAGGCCAAGCAGCATCAGAGGAGCAGGAAAGCTGATATTTCGGGTCGAGACCCTTCTTCAGATACCAAGCAGGTTTCACGACAGTGTGCAGTGAGAGACAGAGAGAGAGAGACGGAGGTGGGGGGTGGTGACAGACACCAACAGTGTTTAAAGGTACGATTCTCCTCTTGCTGGAGATGCTGAGGAATTTGGAAGGAAGGGCAAATAATTGTGGATTGTCCCTGGACTCACCACCTTTCTGCCAATTCAGCAGTTAAGCTCTGTGCAAGATGATCCATAGGTGACCTTTTTTTTTGGACGCATCATCAATAAAGGCCACTTAACAGAATCTTAAGGGTCTCAACTCACTATTGATCCAAATATCTTGCTAACACTAAGTGCCTGATAGGGAAGGGGGGGGTGGTGTCCAATTGCTGCAATCAGAACCTGCAGTCTGTTCCATCACAGGCACTCTCCAGCTGATCAGCCAGCAGTCTCAGTGTGGGGTGGGAGGCCTGATTTGACGAGAAGCTCGCTAGACAGCACTGAAGTACTCAACTGGTATTGACCCGACGAAACGTTCTTGCTGGTGGATGCATGGAGTTAATCCCGAAACACATTGCACTAAATTCTGACCTCCCATTTTTGAAGGACTAACAAGACAAGGGAGTACATGTTGAATGACAGGACCCTAAGTAGTCCAAAGGATCAGACGGGCACAGATAGGGTATTTAGGGAGAAACTTTTCCCATTATCAAAGGGTTCAATAACCCAGGGGCATTGTTTCAATGTAAGGTGGTTTAGAGGGGCTCGGGATTATCTAGAACTCATTGCCTGAAAGAGAGTGATGGTAGTGAAAACCCACAAGGCATTTAAGAAGTACTTAAATGAAATACTATAGCATACAAGGTTAGGGGCCAAGTTGTAAAATGGGATTAGAATAGATAGATTCTCGATGACTGTCACAGACGTGATGGGAGCAGCTTTAAAAATTCTATGACCGTAACCAAAGTTTCTGGTTGATGACTGACTAGTTCATGAGACTGGAGGCCAGTCAGTGGCTGTGCAGCAATGGAAGATCAGGAGCTCCACCATCAGAAGTGGAAGCTGCCGATGTAGGTAAGGGAAGTGAGACAATTCTGATATTTAGGAATGAAAAAATGGCACGAGTAGGTTGCTGGCATCAGGACCTGCCTCGCCCTGGAAAAATGCGAGAAGGCAAGAATCTTTTGGGGATCTAGCTGAACACATTTCTTTTCAAAATTTTCCTAGCTCTCCCTAGCTTTTAGGCAAGTGTAAACTCAGGACAATCCATCTGGTCATAATGTTGGGTCCCTGAAGTCTGGGACAAAATCCAGATAAGCAATGGAGTAGTGGTAATTTCACCAAATAGTATTTCAGAACCGTAGTAAATATTCTGGAAATACATGTTTGAATCCCACATTGACAGATGGGGAAATCGGAATTCAATAAAAGTCTGGAATTAAAAGCTAGCTTCACGGTGGACAGGTAATCACTGTCAATTGTTGTAAAAACTCACCTTACATCGTTCTGAGGGAAATCTGCCATCCATAGTCAATGTGACTCACAGCAATATGGTTGGCTTTTAACTACCCTTTGAAATGCTCAGCAAACTACATTGTTCAAGGGCAATTAAGAATGGAAAACAAATGCTGCGAAAGTCAGCAACATCTCATAAATTAATAAAAAAGGATAATATTGGTTTGGAAACAACAGATTAAATGGATCAACGGCCTCTTTCATCCAAATAAATCTACTTTTTAAACAAATTACCTGAATGGAATTTTCAATTCTTCATTCCAGTTAGGGTTTGGACCTTCTGCAGTGCTGGTTTGACGGACTGTACGTTGGAAGGAAACCTCCACAAAAGGACGCACTGAAGTCTTTGACAAAAAAAAATCTCAGTATTAGTCTGTTTATCCTTGATTTGGCCTTTCGCAGATTTTGCACAGCTCGTTTTTCATACAGATGAAAACTACCATCACAAACTGGGGAAATCAGAGAACTTCAAGCTATTTCAACTTTGCATTAACTAATCAAGTTAGAGAAGTCAGTTCATAAATCCTCATTGTGTTTGAGATATAGCTCTTTTAAAAAATAAGTAGCAAATACATTGGTCAAATTGACCTGATGTATTAAACACACACGGTAAAACAAATCAACCACCTGCATTTCTGTGGCGTCTATAATGTAGTAACAATGCCCCAAAGCCATTCACAGGAGTATTATTTAATAAATTCTGACACTAAGCTGCATAAAGCAATATTAGGGCAGATGACCAAAGGATTGGCTAAAGAGATAGGTTTTAAGAAGAGATTTGGAGAGATTCATGAAGGGCAGTTCAGAGCTTATTGTCTAATTTGAATGCAAGACCGCCAAAGGTGCAGTAATTCAAACTGAAGTATACAGAAGTTCAGAATTGGAAGATTCAAGATATTAGAGGTTTGTAGGGCTGGAGAGATTAAGATTTTACAGAGATAGATAAGTACATGGTAGTGAAGGAATTTGAAATAAGCTTGAAAATGTCAAAATAATGGCTCCAAAAAACTTCATGGGTCAGATTGGAGACAGAAAATATGAAAGGATAGTTTGTTAAGGGCGCAAAGCAGCTCAGATTCTATTTGACGATGAGGATGTTGCTGATACACTGAAGCTGTTCCAGTGGAAATCAACGTGCTTCCTGTTGGTGTTTATGTTTTAGAATAATGTAGTAAAGGGAGAGATTTAACTTGAAATATTCAGACAATTAAAAATATTGATAGTTTTACCTAACATTCTGTAACAAATGTTCTGAAACTATTATTTAACCTTGTGAAAACTAGCATATTATACACAAAAAACTGACATAAACCACATATCCCCCTAAATACGAGGTTTTTTGCTATCCTAATGCAGACTAGTCTTGTTTCATTTTAAAAATGTGTTCTCAAGAGGGTAAGACTCACAAGGCCACATGTGTCGTCTGCAGTTAATAGCAGTTGTCATCAAAGTCTAACACTATGGAAGAGTCAGTAAACATGTCTCATCCGACGTTCTACTGGAGGGAAAATTATTGATGCAGTAGCTAAGGATCATTGGCTTGATGATCCCTTCCCTCAGAAACCCCAGCAGCAATATCCTGGAGTTTGGACGACCGGCCTCCTACCATCACAACCATCTTTGTTTCTGTCCGGCAAAATTACGGTCACTGGAGAATCTGGCTGGTGTTATCTAGGAAATGAGTTTATCCCCTGTTGCTACGCTCTGTTGGATGCTGCATTATGTTGAGGGGAGTATTCTCACCAACTGTTTGCCATTCAGCTCTTGAATCCATTATCATTTATGGCTCTGATTAAGTTTTAAACAGAGGGTGTATATTTTTGTTGGCTTGAGCAGTCTCAGCAATGGTGAGAAAGTTTGGGGTGAAATGGCAAGAATGAAAAAATAAATCAAATCCCCAGTGGTGAAAAAATAAATTCCCATTTTCCCAATAAAGTTTAAATGGCAAGTTCTGAATCTTGCGAATGAGCAGCGACTATCTTTATTTCCACATATTTGTATCTCAGTAACAGCTAATCTCGCCTCATTTTTGTATGACTTGCACCTTCCTCAGAAATGAGACACTGCGAATTCCCAACATGGAAGTCAGATCAGTTGTCTGGCAGCACAGCTCACTTTTCACTTCTCACTTCTCCAGCTTCACCACTTCCATCATTTCCTTCCATGCTGTATGAACACCGTTCTCTCCTACCATCACTCTATTCAACTGGGCATTGCTGACCCATCAGCCTGACCACATCATCACAGCTACTTTCAGAGCAACCCACTCAGCACTTCAGCCCTTCAGGATTTCACTTTGCAGCTTATGGTTTGTAAGTTAGTGCCAGGTTGTTTGGCAACAGAGATACACATAGATCTCATGCATCTGCACATGATGCATCTTATGTCACTTGAATTACTTTCTTGATGCTCACACATTTTGCACTGACTTAGAGGCTGCCAGTCTCTGTGGCTTGCGTTGTTTTTCAGCAAATAGGCTTTTCAGTCCGAAGTTACAGACTGACAGCCTCTGTCACTCATATTGCTTTTTAACACAGTAGGTCCTTCAGCCATTACTTAGAAGCTGCCAGCTTCTCTGGTTTGCATTGCTATTCAGTGCAGAGGGACAGGCAGGCAGCTTGTCATGATTCAGAGCACCGAACAGTCAAGAGGGTGGACGTATCACCGTACAGCACCAGTCTACATCAATGTCACAGCTACAGCATGTGGCAGCAGGTTATATAACAACTGTGTGTGTGTCAACCAAACGAGCCCAAATGCAACCACGGCTGGAAGTCAAAGGAGACCAGTCCTGAGTGAAGAGAAGGAGGCGGCAGTGGCATGATGGTAAAGACACTGGATCAGTAATCCAGACTCTAGTATAATATTCTGGGGATGGGGGTATCACAGGTATATTGGTTAGGGTGCTGTGGGGAGCCTATCTGAAGGTTGCACTGTCCAGGGGTTAACCATAGTCAGTCAGCGGTCTGGGTATTAATGATCAGGGTGCTCACCAGAGGCATTCTGTACAGACTTGGTAAAAGTGCAAAGCCAAGAACTTGAAACTCCCAGCATCACTGTCACTATCTACAGCTGTCGGTGAACCAGTGCAGGCAGAGATTAAGGATATCATGGGCCATTATCATTGAACCGTGTCATCTGCTGGAGCAGGATTTGAACTCAGAAGGACTGGGTGACTGCGTTTGGTGGCTGTCATGTCATAGCTGCCCTGAATTTTATTCCAAGTGGCATTTTCCAAGGAACAAGTAAGACATGTGTAGCATCTCCTGCTCCTCGGTCCACAAATGCAACCAGAAAGTCATAGATGCCATATCACAGTTGTTGGTATCCTTTCCCTCTGATGAGGTGAGTCAAGCAGCTTGGGCAGTGGGATTCTCCATCATTGCTTGCTGCAAGGTGCAATAAACTGCATTCATGCTGCTTTGAGAGAATGTATTCAAAATATGTTATTGTTGGTGAAATAATGCCAGATAATGGTCCACAATTTGAACACGAAAACTTTGCTTGCAGAAAAATACAGTTTTCGTCAAGTAACCAGTTCACTTGACCATCCATAAGCTAACAATGAAACAGAGAGTAGTATAAAAACTTTAAAAATGCTGGTGACAAAAAAAGTTGCAGCACTAGGTTTACTGAATGACTGAACAACACCGTCAAACAACGGTGTTCAATGGGCTGAAAATTCTACAGCAGAACCTCAGGCCTAATGTTGCATCACAAGACCATGACTATATAAAATTACACAAAATGAGCCAAATAAGTAAGCATCTGAAGTGGTATAACCATAGACAATGAGCTAAAATCGTCTCCACTTTGCTGTCAGGGCAGAGAAAGTGTGAATAAACAATTAACAAGCTGAAGATACGGTTATCAAAAATTGGAACAGCCACTATCATGTCTTGCCCAAACAACAACTGAATTTTCCAAAAGAAACAGAAGAGCTTTGACACTCTTATAAACCACAAGCAGTGATTCATATGAATACTATGGAAATCAGGAGAATAAAACACTTTTACAGCAAATTCCTCACAGAGTGTGACCAGCGTCTGAGAACCGAGAGTAATCCATCAACCCAGACCAACAGGACTGAGAACAAGATCTGAAAGAGAGGTGATACCACCAGAAACTCAACAAATGAAAATAAGACCTTTTTGGGGGTTGGGGGTTAGATAGTAGGAATGTAAATACTTTAATAATTTCTTGGAAGTTAAACTGGTGAGAAATTGTGGAGTAAGGAGTTAACGTAAATCAGTCAGTGATGTTACTGATGATGTAAGAATTATATAAACTGAAGAGTCTGAACTGGAGATGGTATATACTGTGAATAAAGATAGGGATTACATTGCTATTCCCATAGCTAGATTGTTAGTAAGGTAGATAGATGACAGGGAGGACATACAGTAGAGCAGACAAGATTCACTGACAAAAGTAGAAGAGTAGGACAGGGACAAACCAGATGCCTCCTCCACAATGCTCCCAATCCCAAACCAGTCTTGATCTCCCAAAATGACACAATTTGCTGAAAAGATTACAGGGATTAAATTGAATTTGTGTAAAGAACCAGTTTGGTGTCAGGTTTTGCTTGGTATTATTCCTCTGAAGCACATTGGGACACTTAATAATGCAGCATAAATGTGCAGATAATAATTTGCACTTCTCATTTATTACTTGAACATTTCAGTATAATTTTGTGTTTGAATTTGTAAAACTGCATTGCAGAAACAGGCTTGTGTTTCAGATCTGCATAAAGGAGTGTGAAATTCCATGAACTACAATAAAAAAAAATGGAGAGGCTGGTGACAACAATAAATTGAACAGAGTTCTATATTCCCCCTTTATACATCCAGTCTCTGTGCCTTTGAGCTTCCTATTTGTTCCATACCTGGTTCGTAAACCACTCATGGCTTTGAGTAGGGCTCTGAGGTATCTGAGAGGTTGCAAATGTTTCACTAATGGATCGAGCTGATCTGGATGTTAGTGGTGGTTTGCTAGAGGAAAACAAAAAGAAAGCTTTTTTCTTCAAATCAGTTTCTATTAAATAAACCTGAAAAAGAACAGCAACTTTAGAGTCGGTGTTACAAACTATATCAAAGAATATGCTATCCATATATTCAAAGACAAATTGATCAAAGGATAATTAAGTTTTAACTTTAGAAAAGGTCATTTAAGGATTTAGGATGTCACTGGCTGGGCCAGCATTTATTGTCCATCACAAGTTGCCCTTGAGAAAGTGATGCAGTCTATGTACTGTAGGTCGACTCACAATGCCATTAGCGAGGAAGTTCCAGGAATTTGGCCTCGCAACAGTGAAGGAACAGGGATATACTTCCAATTCTGGATAATGAGTAGCTTTCAGGGGACCTTACAGTTGGTGGTGTTTCCATGCATTTCCTAGTCCTTCAAGATGGAAAAGATCATGGGTTTAGAAGTCGTTCTCTAAGAGGTGCAGTTCCGCAATGTATCTTGTAGTTGGTATATACTGCTCCTACTGTACATCTGTGGTGGAGGGACTGAATATTTATTGATGTAATGCGAATCAAGCAGGCTTCGTCCTAGTTGGTGCTTAGCTTCTGGATGTTGTCTGGATGGGTGCAGCTCCAACAACTGGGGAGTATTCCATCACACTCCTGTTTCGTGCCTTGTGAACGGGGGACAGGCACTAGGGAGTCAGGAGGTGAGTTACTTCAAGATTCCTAGGCTCTGACCTGTTCTTGTAGCTACGGTACTTATATGACTAGTCCAGTTGAAATTCTGATCAATGGTAACCTCCAGGATGTTGATAACAGGGGATTCAGTGATGGCGATGCCATTGAATGTCAAGGGGCGATGAATAAGTTCTCTAATGTTGGAGGTGGTCATCGCCTGGTACTTTGTGTGGTTCAAATGTTAATGTTACAATCAATAACAAAGTCAGGACTTCAAAGCAAAGAAAAAATCAAGTATTTTGCTAGCTTACAAATAACAATTTTAAAGATCAAATTTCCTGCAAATCATTTCACTGAAGGTTATGCATTCACACCAATAGTTACAAAGCAATATTTAAATTCTCAGAGACATACAAAAAATCTTTCAATGACCTTGACGTTGAATATGAGCCTGGAGGGTTCAGTCAGTTCAGTTAAGTAAATGGCTGGCTTGCAATGATGACATGTTAATCCTCATCACCAGTCATCCCTGTCCAATGACAGCAGCCTTCTGGAACTATGGCAACTTTACTTATTCCCTGTATATGAGGCTGCAATGGTCAGCAAGCATTAATTCTTGATTGAAAGTAGGTTATTGTGGAAATTAGACCCAAGGCTAGGATTTCCCAACAGTTTCTGCAGTAATACGAAGCCTAATTTTATAACCTGGAAATAGTTGCACAGACTCTTCTCTTACAAGGTCAGAAAGTTCCTGTGCTTGTACACATTAGGCCATGTAAGTTCCTGAAGAACCTACATTGCAAGAAGATAAGGGAGGCAGCAACAGACAAAGCAAGTATCTCTTACCCTCCAACGGATTTACGAATAGGTACATCATAGGCTCGGATAATGTTGACCAGAAGTTTGATGTCTCCATCAGAAAGGTTCTGGGCTGTAACTTTTTTTCTTTCTTTTCTTCTTGGTCTAAGTGGTCTCCTTGGTTCGGCCAGTTTGAGCAGGCTGATGCCTAACATACTATTGGGCACAAAATATTAATTGTACTCAGCACAGGTTCTCTACCCATCACCACCACTTCTTAAAAGTAACAAATGAGAATTGCAAAGTTAGCTAAATTCTATTCAATAAATTAAGCTAATAAGCAAGCATTAATAATAAGACATCTTAGTGATCAATATGGAAAGGAAATGATGAGAATAGTACAACATACCGTGAGTCACCAGAACTGCACAGAAAATGGAAGAATAAAACAAAACGAAGATATATGAAAGGAATCCGACAGCAAAGCAGTGACAGACATAATACATTTTTTTTATAATGAAATGCAAGCAGTTTTATGACATAAATATTAGAAAGGAAATTGAAAAGAAATGTGCTCCTTGCGCTACATTTTTGTTTATACTTCGATATTTTTCTCAACCTAGTGGTATGTTGCAAAGATCACTCCCATAAGCATTCCATTAAAGTCAACAACCCAGATCATAGCCTACCATATCTAGTAATACCTGAACATGTTGTGACCCCAGTAGCCTAAAATAAATCCTTAATACTGCATTCAGTTCAGTGAATATTACCAGGTTGTTACTCATCATCAAATGCCTAGTTGTAAATCAATTTCTCTCTGCGCAGATACTGCCTGAATATTTCCAGCATCTTCTGCCTTCGAGTTCACCTGAGTTTGATGTTCATTTTTCAAGCAGACTGGCTCATGCAGCAACTTGATTTAAGAAAAATGATATAAAAAGAACTACAAAAATGTGGAAACACTCAGTCTGAAATCAATTCATCATAAAACTAAGCAGGTCACGACATAGCCTGGTTCATTAGAGTATTTATAAAATGGATGCCAGAATGTACAAAAAAGAAACGCAAAAACAGAAAAGAATAATTAAAGTTTCTGACAGTTCTCCAATTCACATTTGCAGTCAAATGTTTGACTGATTAGCAGTTCTAGATATGTAAAAGCCTATTGCTGTTGGAATTGTTGAAAATTGCCTGTTGCAGCTGGAAGTTCACATACTCCGTTGATAGCAGGAATATCAGTGAAGCTAGGTTCACAAAAACAGCCAAAGTCATCATGCACTGGCTCACACAATAAAATGATAATTCACATATTTACATGATGTAAAGTAAATCATTGGCTACTGGAACAGCTTCTGACTAAAAACATCAGAAACACTCGAGTCCACAGTGAGCATACTTCTTGAGGCACGTTTTGCTTTTAAGAAAATTCTGAAATGCTCCAGTGATCATAACATTTCTTTAAAAAAAGTCAATACAATGAAATACCAGAGATTAAATGCTGGTTAGCCACAGTCCAGGCATATATTTTTCTAGTCAGAGTTTTATTTGTGCCCCATAAGTTCCAATCACACTGAGCACTTCTCTCTTAGATACATAGGCATCTAGCCATGTTCTCATCCAATTACCTCTTTGTTAATATGCCCCCTCATTCCATTTGGTCTCATATTTGTATGTTCGTTCTGGAAGTGTGATGGCAAGACACTGCCAAAGATGACTGAGGGCTTGTCTAGACAAGAGTAAACCTACTGGGTTGGAAAAGATCATAAAATAACTCAAAATATGACTGTTAATTATTGGAGAGACAAAGGTTCCCAGCAAACTGTGTCCTGATTGCCTCTTTGTTCCTCAAAGTAAAATGATCATCATCTTACGGCAGAAGAAGAGTAAATTAAAAAAATAACTTTTGACATTCAATTCTGATAAAAAGAATTAACTCCGATAACAAGGTGTAGAGCTGGATGAACACAGCAGGCCAAGCAGCATCAGAGGAGCAGGAAGGCTGACGTTTCGGGCCTAGACCCTTCTTCAGAAGCAGAGTGTAAGATAGTTTGAAAATAATGTATCGTACAATATTCACCTTATACTGGGAACTGCTTCCTCTACAACCATATCTGACAAGACATAATGATGCTTTCCCAGTAGAAATCTACTTTTTACAGAGTCCCGTACCTAGGAAATTAAAAATGTGACAATTATCCCTCGTTATTTGTAGCATCAGTACCATTAGTATTCCTTATGCATGTTCAAAGCACAAGTATATTTCTGCAATTTTACCCCTTCAAATAAAATCAAACTACTGTGGATGTTGAAAATTTTAAACAATCACAAAGAATGTTGGAGAATCTCAGCATGTGTGGCAGCACTTGTGCAGAGAGAAACCAAGTTAACGTTATGAGTCTGATAGGACTCTTCTTCAGTCTGAAAATGCTGCCAGAACTGCTGATATCTCCGCATTTTCGGTTTGCTTTAATTTTATCCTCCATAGCCTTTACAGCCATTTATGGCATTGAGAGGTCTGGACAACACCCTCAGAAATACTTGCTCAATTTCTGCAGCAGTCATTCCATGTTGCATTAAGCCATCCTCCCCTGTGTTTCAATTACCAGTGAAAACAACCTAGTTTTTGTTAAAATCCTTTCACACTGGTCTAACCTTGTTCAAATTCCATATCACTTCCTTAGTTTTGTATTTAATGCTTCTTAACTCCATTCACTTTTTTATGGCATCTTTTACTTGCAATGAACATTATGCAAACTCTTTACATCCCATCTGGCCTCTAGCAATAAGAGCATTCTGTGATACAAGTTGCCATGTCCTTGAAATCATTATTTTCAGCAAGGAATGATATTATTCCTTCCATGTCTATTTCCAAATATTTTGTATAAATAGAAAATAAACCACCCCAATACAGTACTCGCATGACATCAATTCAATAATTCATCAATTCAAATTCAAAATTTACTCCCTACTTTGCTTTCTGTTCCCATTCAGCTCCATTTTGCTATCCCAACACTCTGATTTCCGCAAACAAGTCAAAATAAATTAGGAGCTGGAAAAGTACAGTTGGTCAGACAGCATCTGAGGAAGAGGAAAGTCAATGTTTCAGGTGGGTTTTCGCCCAAAACGTTGACTTTCCTGCTCCACGGATGCTGTCTGACCAGCTGTGATTTTTCAGCTCCACATTTAATAAGTCTAACTTTTATCATCTGCAGTCTTTACTGTCTCCAAGGGTTAAAATAAATTAATCAGGGCCTTTATAAATTCACGCCAGTATATGCTGATTCAGCAATCACTTTCTCAATCATTTCCAGAAAATATAGCATAACTTTGGCAAAGCTTGAAAGCTTACAGTGCTTGCTTGATCCTTCCACTCTTATCTAAACAAGGATCTGACACACCAAAATCATTTTGCAAAAGGTCCTTGGATAATTATAATTGATGTTATATTGTCCCTAATCTATTATTACATGACGCACACTAACTAGGTCTGTGAATTTTTTTTAGTACATCTCTGTTTTTGATTATCGTTTTCTCCTCAATATTTATCTCTAACAGTGTCTCTTTCATATCTTCCTGTGTTAGTTCTGCAGTTCTCCTTTTACCTTCCTTTGTAAAATGTAAACAATATATTTAAACATTTCTATCATTCCCTCCTTATAAAGCACAGGTTAGCTCATTGAGCTTAAAAAAAATCCTTTCATGAGATATGGACATCACTGGCAAGGCCAACATTTATTGCTCACTCCCAGATTTGGAATCATATTTGGGTCAGACTAAGTAAGAATGGCAGATTGCTTCTCTAAAGGAAATCAGTGAACCAGATGGATTCTTACAATAGTTGATGGTAGTTTCATTGGATCATTATGGAGACAGTTTTATGTTCCAGTCTTTTTATTAACTGAATCTAAATTCCAACAGCTGCCATGGTTAAGATATGAGAGTATGTCCCTACAGCATTAATCTGGCCTTCTGGATTTTTAGTCCATCCTTTCGTTGACTGTATTTGATAAGAAAGATATGTGTATTTTGTTACTTTTTATATTTGTAGACTAATTTCATTGAGAGGTATTTTGCTAGTGCTGTCGGGAGGGCATTAACCTAAATTGGTAGAGATGTGAGAATCAAGAGAGAACATTCGAGAAGAATATGAGGGTGCACAAAAAATTCTGGAGAGATAGATAGCACTCATGTAACGAATAGTAAATTAATGTCTGATGTTGTAGTAATGGAGACGGTAATGAAGTCCAAAAGATGATGACTGTGCATGAATGTGAATGCACAGATTATAGTAAATAAGATTGGGTAGCTACAGATTTCCATGTAGAATATGATGTGGTAGTCACAGAGAGGTGGCTCAAAGGCTGGGTGTTAAATATTCCTGGGTACAAATGTTCAGAAAAGATGGAAATGGTTGAAAAGCAGAAGGGGTGGCAGTATTGATTAAGAAGGCAACTGCAGTGAGGGAGCAAAAGGATATCCCAGAGGATTCAAGGACCGAATCAATTTGACTAGAACTAAGGAACAAAATAGGTGTAATTACATTGTTCAGTGGAGTATAAAGACTACCAACTGGTGCAAAGAATATAAAAGAACAATTTTGTTGGCAGATGCCATCGTGAGCATTTATAATGGAGGACTTCAATATAGACTGGGATAGTGGTAGAATAAGGGGCAACAAGGGGCAAGTATTTCTAAAGTGTGTTCAGGAGAATTTCCAAGAGCTGTATGTGCCCAGTACAATAAAAGGGATGCACTGTTTGGTGTAGTTCTTGGAAATGAGTCAAGCCAAGTCAATCAATTTTCAGTGGGGAAAGTTTAGGAGACACTGATTATTGTATTGTAAGCGGAGAATGACAATATTCAATCCAAAGTGACAAAAATCAAATGGCAAACGGCTGACTTCAACAGGACAAGAACAAAGCTGCACAGAATGGATTGGAGTGAAAGGTTTGTAGGAAAACCTATAACCAATTAATGGGCTATCTTCACAATAGGATGGATCAGGTATAATCAAGGTATATTTCCTTAAAAGGTATGGCATGCAAATCCAGCTATCTCTGGATGACACGGGTGTTTGAAATCAAGATAAAGAAGAAAATGTGTGCTTCTGAAGGTGTCCTGTAAAAAGTCCAATTGAGAGGACTTACTTTTTATTCACTCATGGGGTGTGGACATCACTGGCTGGCCAGCAGTTATTGCCTGTTTATAGTTGCCCTGAGAAGGTGGTGGTGAGCTGCCTTCTTGAACCACTGCAGTCTATGTGCTGTAGGTAAGCCCACAATGCCGTTAGGAAGAGATTTCCAGGATTTTGAACCAGCGACAATGAACGAATGGTGATATACTTCCAAGTCAGGATGGTGAGTGGCTTGGAGGGGGACTTGCAGGTGCTGGTGTTACCATGTATCTGCTGCCCTTGTCTGTCTAAGTGGAAGTGTTTGTGGGTTTGGCAGAATGCCAAGAAGAATACAGAAGTTTAGAAGGGAGGTGAGAAGGCATATTGGAGAAGCAGAGGATAAGACTGGCGGCCAACACATAGGGAAATACCAAAATCTTCTCTCATCATATCAAGACAGTGATAGGGTGAGGAGTAAAGATGATTAAGGACCAAAGTAGGGATTTACAGATGGAGGTAATTGTACAGCTGAGGTGTTAATTGAATACTTTGCATCTATCTTTACACAGGCCTTTACAAAGGGTGTGATGTTATTCAGGCAACGGTGTCAGAGGAGTAAACTCTGTTGTTAGAAGAGTTCAAAATAGACAAGGAGGATTGACTGCTGTTACTCAAAAGTTGACAAAACACAGGAAGGATTTTGTTGGAACTGAGAGTAGAAATTTTCTGGGGCACTAGCCACAACCTTCCAGTGATCCCTAGATTCGGGAGAAGATGCCAGAAGAATAGACAATTGCAAACACCGTGCCCTTGTTCAAAAATGTTTGATTGGATAATCTCAGTCGGATTAATATTAGTAGTGGGGAAGCTTTGAGAAACAATTATTCAGGATAGAACTAGTAGACACGTGGAAAAAGGTACATTGTTTAGGAAGAACCAGTATGGATTTCTAAAGGGAAGATTATATTTTACTAACTTGCAGGATTTTTTGAAGTGGTAACACGAAGAGTGGATGTGGTCGACATGGACTTCCACAAGGCATTGAAAGAGTGTCATACAGCAGACTTTTGAGAAAAGTTATAGCTCATGAACTGAAAGGAACAGTAGCAACATGGGTACAAAATTCTGTGAGTGATAAGAAACAATCAGTAACAGTCAATTTTTTTTGAGCTAGAAGAAGGTTTTTAGTGGAGCTCCCTAGAGGTTGGTATTGGGAGCCTTGGTTTTCCGGATAAATGATCTAAGCTCTTGGACTGCAGAGTACATTTTCAAAGTTTGAGAGTAATATAAAACTTGAAAGTATTGCAAACTCCGAGGAGGACAGTGTAAACCTCCAAAATAACATAGAAAGGTTGGTGCAGTGGCTGGATAGGTGGCAGTTCAAGCTCATGCAGAGAAGATTGAGGTGATGCATTGTGCTAGGAAGTACATGAATAGGCAATACAAAATATGGCATACAACTCTAAAGGATGTGCAGGAGTTCAACTAGCTGGATGTACATGCAAGCAAATAATTGGAATTGGCGGGCTCGGTGGAGGGAGCAGTTAATAAAGCATACAGAATTGAGAGCTTTATTAATAAGCGCACATAGTAAAAGAAGCAAGTGTTTCTGAACTTGTACAAAACACTTGTGTTAAAGTTCTGTGTGCTGCACTATAGAAAATATGTGAATGCATTAGACTTAAGAAACCATTCCATAGTTATGAGGATAAGTTGAAGAGGAGATAACTGAAGAGAAGAAAGCTAAGAGGAGACTTGACATAAGGTTTCAAAGTCATGAGAGGGTTGGACAGAGTTGATAGGGGAACTGTTCCCACTTGTAAAAGGATTAAATGTGATTTGTAAAAGAAGCAAATGTGATGTAAACAAAAAACTTTGTTCACACAATGAGTGGTTTGGGTTTGCGTTTGTGTTTGGAATGCCCTGACTGGAATTGTAGTGGAGGCAGAGTCAACTCCGGCATGGCGCTGGATGAGAACTTAAATAGAAACAATGTACAATGGCACAGGGGAAAAGCAGGAGAATAACACTAATTCATGTTGCTCATTTGGACAGCGAGCAAAGACACGATGGCCCAAATGGCTTTCTTCTGTGCTGTAACACTTCTGTGATTCTGTGACTTTTTTGTAACATATCCGTTCTGTCATGATGTGTTTTTTTTTCCCCCAAACCTAGTTTTGGCTCTATTATCCACAGAATCCAAGACTTTCACGAAAACCTTTATGTCTGTTCAAACACATTTAAACTGTGTCTTAATCAGTTAATCTTTAAGTATATCCCACTCCTCAACATATCTCCCTTTGATCTGACTTACCTTCAGAGTGATTTACAATTCATTTCAGCTAAGAGCTAACGTGGTTGGGGAGGGTTTAGATTAAAATCATAGGGGGATGGGAAACTATACAGGGAGACAGCACAGAGGAAATCAGAGGCAAAAACAACCAAAAAAAAGATCAAGAAGAGAAAAATAAGAGTAGGAAAATAAGCTTTCAGGGAACATAGGAACCAATTGTACAAGCTTCTGTCAGTATATGAAGAGAAAAAAAATTAGTAAAAACAAATGTAGGCCCCTTACAATCAGAAGCAGGGGAAGTTATCATAGGGAAAGAAAAATGGCTGACCAATTAAATACATATTTTGGTTTGGTTTTCACAAAGGAGGACACAAATAACATACCAATAATTTTGGGGAACACATGGTCTCATGACAGAGAGGAACTGAAGGAAATCAGTATTAGTAGGGAAATGGTGTTGGAGAAATTAAAGGGATGAAAGGCCAACAAATCCTCATGGTCTGATAATCTACATCCCAGAGTACTTAAGGAAGTGGCCCTAGAAATAGTGGATGCATTGGTGGACATTTTTCAAGATTCTCTAGACTCTGGAATAGTTCATATAGATTGAAGGGTAACTAACATAACCCCTCTACTTAAAAAAGGAGGTAGAGACAAAACAGGGAATTATAGACTGGTTAGCCTGACATTGGTATTGTGAAAATGTTAGAGACCATTATAAAAGAATCAGTAGCAGAGTAGTTGGAAAACAGAGACATTATTTGGCAGATACAGCATCGATTTATGACAGGGATATCATATTTGACAAATCTACTGGAATTTTTCAAGGATGTAACTAGTAGAGTTGATTAAGGGGAATCAGTGGACGTGGTTCACTTGGAATATCAGAAAGTGTTTGATAAGGTCCCAAACAAGGGCAGCATGGTGGCTCAGTGGTTAGCACTGCTGTCTCACAGCACCAGGGGCCCAGGTTCGATTCCAGCCTCAGGCGGCTCCACTGTGTGGAGTTTGCACATTCTCCCAGTGTCTGTGTGGGTTTCCTCCGGGAGATCCGGTTTCCTCCCATAATCCAAAGATGTGCAGGCTAGGTGGATTGGCCTTGGAAATGCAGGGTTATGAGGATAGGGGGATGGGAGTGGTGGGTCTGGGTGGGATGCTCTTCGGTGGGTTGGTGTGGACTCGATGGACTGAATGGCCTGCCTCCACACTGTAGGGATTCTATGATTCTACCTAAGAGGTTAGCATGTAAAACTAAATCACATGAGATTGGGATAGAGAATTGGTTGGCAGACAGGAAACAAAGTAGAAATAAATGGGTAATTTTTGAGTGGCAGCCAGTGACCAATGAAGCACCTCAGCGATCAGTACTTGAACCCTTGCTATTCACAATAAATGTTAACAATTGACATGAAGGAACTAAATATAAGATCCTGACACAAAGCTGGGTGGGAGGATGAGGTGTGGGGAAGATCAGATAAGCTTCAGACTGACAAGTTAACTAAGTGGGCAAATACATGGCAGATGAAGTATACTGTGGATAAATGGGTGGTTATCCACTTTGGTAGCAAAAACAAACAGGCAGATTATTATGTGAATGGCAATATATTGGGAAAGGAGGAGATGTAACAAGACCTGGGTGTCCTTGTACACACTTGCTGAAAGTTAGTGTGCAGGTTCGGCAGCCTATGAAGAAGGCAAATGGTATGTTGGCTTTCATAGCGAGGCGATTCGGGTACGGGAGCAGGAAAGCGTTGCTGCAATTGTATGGGGATTTGCTGAGACCACAGCCTGAGTATTGTGTGCATTCTGGTCTTGTTTTCTGAAGAAGGATGTTCCATCTGTGCATGGAGTACAACAAAGTACTAAACAGATTCCTGGAATTGCAAGACTGACATATGAAGAGAGACTGGATGGGTTAGGTTTATTTTCACTGGAGGTTAGAAGAGCGAGTGGGACCTCACAGAACATTTAAAATGAAATATGTTCCCAATGACCAGGGAGTCCAGTGCCAGGGGTCACCGTCTAAGGACATGGGGTAGGCCACTTAGGACTGAGGAGAAACTTCTTCACCCAGAGGATGGTGAACCTGTGGAATTCTCTGCCACAGAAAATGCTTGATGTCAAAACATTTAATGTTTTAAAGGAAATAGATGTAATTCTTAGAGCTAAAGGGCTTAGAGCTTAATTCCTTCATTATGACTATATTTATGTCAAAGTCATCTACTCAGAATATTTGCTATCAGATTAGTTGTATCATTGATGGTTCTCACCTATTCTTACTGTTGTTTACAGTGATGGAACAAATTTTTTTTTAATGTTTAGCTTAGCAACACTTCTATTCTAAATCTTTCTTTGTCCCTCTGATTACACTTTTGTTCCTGCATGATACAGGGCTGAATCGTGCTGGAAAAATAACGGTGATTAAACAAATGACAGCATTAATGAGCAAATTGGTCAACAATTTCAGGAAATTGGAAGATATGCCGAGTGTTTAGAAAGTCCACAACTTTCTAAATGCTTTACACAGCTCCGAACTTTGCTTCACACAATCTTTCAGTTTAAGAATTTACTGTAATTGCACATAATTGGCCATTAAACCATTTAAGCTGGTGATTAAGAGTGCAAATTTCCCTTTAATATATTTCCATAATTACAAATTAACCTCTTTTGTATGCTCAGCCTATTATTAAATGCATATTTAACATCTACCGCAGTAATGAAAAATTTTCTCAATTCATCTGCTTTAGTTACCCACTGATTTTATTTGATTTAACTCTCATTAACCTGGGCCAGAACTTTCATATCACATCAGAGTTGATCATTCTACCATCAAAAGCCCCTCAGGTAGTATAACTTCTTTTTGTACATTTTCAGTATCATTAATAAATACCAGATAAAATGAGGCTTGACTCACCAGATATACAATATTACAATAAGATCAGTAATTATTTCAGTGTAAATACTTGATAAATAGGCATTCAATGAAAATCACTGAAAGAAACCCTTTTGTAAATTGTTCCTATGACAGTAAGTCACTTAGCTTGACACTTGGAACCATGCAGTGCTGAATTGCAGCTTTTTACTTAGACTTTGAAAGTAATACCAAATCCTAAAACTATGCTGCTTGTTTATAGATTACCTTCTGCAGGAAACTAACTACTAGTGCTCTGTGTGGATCGAGATGGCTTGTGATATCAACTGTATCTTTTTCATGAAGTTTCTTCTCATATTCCTAGTGTAAAAAAAAAACAAAGCACAGTGCACAAAGTTAGGTTGATTTACAAATAGATTCCAAAATTAGCAAATTTCTTACTCAGGCTTTTGCCAATTAACTCTTTCACCCAGTTTCTCTCTGTTTCTCTCTCACAGGAAACTCCTGTGTTTTATTCGGCCAGTGTGACTGAGCTCATAAACTCACCATGTGCAGGACGATGAATGAACATAGCTACAACGTGGAAATAGGCCATTTGGCCCCTCGAGTCAACACAGATCCTCCAAACAGCATCCCACCCAGAGCCATCAGCCTACCCTATAGTTCCCCATGTTCCCCATGGCTAATCCACCTAGGCTGCACATTTCTGGACACTATGGGCAATTTAACATAGCCAGTCCACTTATTTTGCATATCCATGGACTGTGGGAGAAAACCAGAGCACTCGGAGGAACCTCACGCAGATAGGGGGAGAATATGCAAACTCCACACAGTCGCCCAAGGCTGGAATTGAAGCCGGGTCCCTGATGCTTTGAGATGACAGCGCGAACCACTGGGCCATTGTGCCGCCGTATCTTATGTTTTATGTGATGGGTGCATATAAGTGGATTCGATCTGAAATGTATGCGGGGTGAAAGCTCTGCAGCAGGACCTTCTGAACATGTGCTGAGATTTGTTTGTTGGGGAGCTCATAAAAAGCTAATCAGGGCTTATGGCGGTGCTTCCTCCCATCATAAGTGAGCAATTATTTTCATAATAATTTCTATATTGAGGCAAAGAACAATTTTCTGATTTTTATACTGAGGAATTTAGTAGTGTTAACAGTCATTATAAACTTATTATTTGTATGGAATACTGTTCCTTCTAGATTCATCTGTTGGTTCATTTCTGGAGCCACATAAATAGAATGTGTAATCACATGCTTTTGAAGACAAGATTACTCTGCAGCACATGTTGTATTACAGCAAGTAACAGTGAAGTGAAAAGGCAATCTGTCTAACCCTGGGACTCACTATATTAACTTTGATATTGTGCGTGTAAAAGCACACTGTAATTCTTTGAAGGTGTAGAGTTCTGTCAGTTCTGAAGAAGAATCATATTAGACTCAAAACATTAAACTTTGTTTCTCTCTCCTCCAAGGCTGCCAGACCTGCTGAGTTTCTCCAGCATTGCTTGTTTCAGATTTGCAGCTTCTGCACTATTTTGCTTTTATTCTCATGTAGAATTGACTCAGTTCTCAAAACTCCATAGCCAGCCATGACAAAGCCTGATAGATAGGGTATTCCAAACTGGAGAAGCAGTTTGAATCTTACCAGTTCCCCCTCCTGATAAGTGTGCAAGTTTTGATGCTGGCACAAAAAAAAGTCTGTGAAGCTATGGTCTTCCAACTCACACGAAGCTTTCTGAACTTAAACAAGTATGGTGTATCCCTGCAAAGAGGCTGAATGCACCTCTTCCTGAGCAAGTAGACAAGTTGGATATAGACCATCAAGTGCACCAGATATCCACCTCTAACAAAGATTCTTAATAAGATTTTCTAATTAAACTAGGTGGTGGAAACTTTGTGTCACTTTCACACAAAACATATTAAGCTTGGCAGCCTTCACCGTTGCCTAATTACTTAGTTTCATTGGAGCAATGGCAGAGACAAGAATTCTTTTGTCTGTTCTGAGTAATCAATGCTACATCAACGTAATGATTTCACTTAAATTTTAGTGATATTTTACTGCAATGTGAGATGGACAGAACTCACTTTTATTAACCAAACAGAACAAAAGGTTGAATCTAACCTTTATTGCGAGACAATTTGGCAAAGTGACCTGGGTTTTTGAACTAGCGTAGGCAGATAGACTGTCAACAACTCTGGAGGAATACTGGATTAGAAAGTCCTAGCCTTAAAGCTACCTTTATAATCAGGACAACAAGGTGCAGGGCTGGATGAACACAGCAGGCCAAGCAGCATCATAGGAGCAGAGAGGCTGACGTTTCGGGCCTAGACCCTTCATCAGAAAAGGGGGAGGGGAAGGGGGTTTTGAAATAAATAGGGAGAGAGTGGGAAGCGGATAGAAGAGGGATAGAGGAGAGGATAGGTGGAGAGGAAACAAACAGGTCGAAGAGGCGGGGATGGAGCCAGGAAAGGTGAGTGTAGGTAGGGAGTTAGGAAGGGGATAGGTCAGTCCAGGGAGGACGGACAGGTCAAGGGGGCGGGATGAGGTTTATAATCAGGAGTCTTGTGACGAGTTTCAGAGCACTCCATCTCTTCCTTGCAGCTTCCAAACTTCCGGAGGGAAGGGAACAGGAACTTCTTAGTTGGTGCAACTTCATGCTCTTGTCAGGAAAGCAGCCACTGACATCACCCACCAGAAATCCCCATCTCCACTGACCCCAAACAGAAAGCATGGAAGCTTACTTGCCAGGCCAGGAACAAACATATTTGGATCAGATTTAAACAAAAAAACAATTTTCAGCTATTTGCCACTCCCCCATCCTGTAGGCATCCAGAAAATACTGTCAAAGGCACATGTCACCAGCTGTTTGATGCTAATAAGCCCATTCACTTAAGCAGGTGGTTAAAAAGTACAACAAACCTCACCTTCCAATGGAGCAGCCAGTGAGGAATTTATAAGCCACTGTTTCTAGGAAATTATCTCTTCTTTGCTTTCTCACTTTGCAAGAGAGCAGGGGATGTGTAGGTGGGTCCTCAATAACCAACACTCTGTTGGGCACTGGCAATGCACACCCACCTTCCCATGCTGGGCAGGAAATCGAGTGCCATCTGGATGCAGATGTTAGGAGGGAGCTACTATCAGAGCCTGAGCCTCCTGAGTCAATGTTATCTGCAGATGTCGAGTTTGCTGGTCCATTGCCGTTAAACTCTCAGCTGGGTAAACTCTCAGCTGGGTTCTCATCTCCTTCTCATCAGCATCTCGGTGGCCATTACTTCCAGCCTGTGGAAGGACATGTGGCTGCTGAGAAGCAGCTAGTGCTGCTGTGGGTGTTATGCATACTGCAGTGGGAATCACCTTGTGTTACAGCCTCAGCACAGGTTGAAGGAGAAGCTGCAGAGTCTGCCCTGTGGTGCTTTGAATGGTGGCAGGAGAAGTGCATCTGGAAGTGAGTAAAGTGCCTTCCAACCGCGCTATAATTCCCCATCATGTGACAATAACATATTCTAACAATACGCCTGCTTGCAAAAGCAGCATCTCAGCTTATCCATTTACTACTTGGAACTGATCAATTCACAATGTGTCAGTTTCACTATGGCAGTTCCTGGTTTATTAGTCCCTTCTGCTCACTGCTGGCTTGGAGACAGTCTGAAACTGCTCTCACTTTGGGTATGAGGGACTTCTCTTGGATCATCTCTCTTTATTGTCCCCTTAATAAGTTTAACGAACATCCCTCCTCAGCTATACGAATCCTGGACTTTTCTATCAAGCTGCCCAGGGAAATACAGGAGGAGGGGTGGGAACATGGTGAGATAATGGTCTGATGACACTGAAGAACTTGGAAGAATTTCCTTCATGAACTCTGGTGCGCTATTCCCATATCATCACCATTAGGTATCATACTAGATTGTACGCGGACTGATTTTCAAGAACAAACCAGTGTAAGTGCCACAAATCATACCTGGAAAATCTTCTCAGAAATCTCACGATCTAGAATTGGAACTTGTTTAAAATTATGGAACTCTGCCACCTCTTCACTTCGAAGCTGTAGGAGTCGGAATCTCTTGGATTTATTAAACACTTGATCTGAAACAAAGTTAAATTCTTCTTGCAGCTGCTCAAGCCTGAAGTAATCATTGTCAAGAGCCTCACCACTTGTTGTACTCTGTCAAAACAAAAACAGTGTGTTTGGGAAAAGAAGCATCATGGACTCGCTGGGCCGAAGGGCCTTCTTCTGTGAAGTGTTACTTTATAGCTCCTTTAATATAATGAGATGCTGTACAATGCTTCATCAACAAGGAAAACTGTACCAAAAGCAAGAACGGGAGAAATTTGGAGAGGGTTGCCTGCACAAGCAGGCTGGTACAAACACCCTGAATCTAAAGCAGTTAACCCAGCTCACAGGGTCAGTCAGCAATGTTGCTCTTCACAGGGTTATGTCTGTATCACGTTAGCGGCAAAAGACTGAGAAACTGAACAAGAATAACAAACTTGTATTTTTATAGCACTTCTATTGTAGCAAGATCTCCCAATGAACTTCACAGGAACATTAGCAGATTTAACATTAAAAGACAGAAGGAAATATTAAGACCGATGACCAAAAGCTTGGCTGAGATAGGTTTTAAGAAGCACACTGAAGGAGGGAAGGAAAGGGACAGATGGGTTTGTGCAGGAAATTCCATATGGAGGTTAGTAACTGGACAACGGAATCCCAATTGTCAATGACAGATTCATTAAAAATAGGATGTGCAGGAACAGGTGCTTTTGTGACATAGTGGTATTGTCCTCACTCTGAACCATGAGACCTGGGTTCAAGTCCCACCTGCTTGAGAGATGTGAAATGACATCTCTAAACAGGTTGATTCAAAACCATTATTTATTCAACACAATGCATTGTCTATTTCAAACCATAACAGAGATAGGGAAGGGAGAGATTATGAACAGATTTGAAACAAGGTTTGGATTTTTTTAAATTGAGGCTTTGCTGGACTTGGAGGCAATAATCGGTCAGTGGGAAAAGGACTGATGGCTAAGGTCATGTCATAATTTAGGACACGGCCAGTAGTATTCTGGATGAACTTCAGTAACCAGCAACATTTAATCCTGTTTGAATTTGAACATTAAAATAATAGTTATTGTTTTGTTGGAATGATGGGCCTGGATTTAATGAACACATCAATGAGACCCATCCAGGTGGAAAACCAAGTGCAACTCAGTGGCAGCTGATCTTGGTCTAACAGATGGTAGGAGGTTAGCGTGGGAAGAGGACAGCTATTGTATTCACTTGTGGGACATGGGCATCACCAGCTGGCCAGCATTTACTGTCTGCCTCAAATTGTTTTTGAAGAGGAAATCGTGAGCTGCCTTCTCAAAACCCTGTAGACCACAAGCTGTAGGTTGTCCCACAGTGCCCTTAGCGAAGGAATTTCAGGATTTTGACCTAGTGACAAGTGAAAGAAGAGTAGCTTATTTCCAAGTCAGGATGGTTAGTGGCTTGGAGGGGAACTTGAAGATGGCAGTGTTCTAATGTATCTACTGCCCTTGTCCTTCTAGATGGAAGGTGGGTTTGGAAGGTGTGATCTAACGATCCTAGTGAATTTCTGCAGCGCGTCTTGTAGATAGTACACACTGTTGCTACTGAGCATCAGTGGTGGAGGGAATGGATGTTTGTGGGTGTTCCACTAATCAAGCAGGCTACTTTGATCCGGATGGTGTGGAGTTTGAATGTTTTTGGAACTGAACCCATCTGGGTAAGTGGTGAATATTCTATTGCACTCCTGACTTGTGCTTTGTAGATGGACAGGCTTTGGGGAGTTACTTGTCACAGTATTCCTAGCCTCTGATGTGCTCTTGTAGCCAATATATTTATATGGTGTATCCAATTGAGTTTCTGGCCAATGGTACCCCCCAGGATGGTGATAGTGGGGGATTCAGTGATTGTGATACCATTGAATGTCAAAGGGCAGTAGTTAAAGTATTTCTTACTGTGATGATCATTGCCTGGCATTTGTGTGGTGCGAATGTCACTTGCCACTTGTCAGCCCAAGCCTCGATACTGTCTAGATCTTGTTGCATTTGAATATAGACTGCTTCAGTATCTGAGGAGTCACGAATGGTGCTGAATATTGTGCGATCATCGCTGAACATCCCCACTTCTGACCTTATGATGGAGTCCCAGGTCATTGATGAAGCAGCTGAATTGGTTGGGCCTAGGACATTACCCTCAGCAACAAAGTGTTGTTGTGGGGCAATGGCAGTCTCCCCACCTCTAGGTCAGGAGTCTAGGTTTAAATACTATCTGCTCCAGGGATGTAATAACATCTTTGAATGGGTTGATTAGAAAATATCTACCCAAGGATCTCCTGCAGAAACATCCTGCAGCTGAGATGACTGACCTCCAACCAGCATCTTATGTGCCAAACATGACTGCAACCAGCAAAGAGATTGCTCCCAATACCCATTGATTCCTGTTCTGCCAGGGCTCCTTGATGCCACACTCGGTTGAATGTGGCCTTGATGTCAAGGGCTGTCACTCTCACCCCATCTCTGGAATTCAGAACTTCTGTCCATGCTTGAACCAAGGCTGTAATGAGGCCAGGAGCTGAATGGGCCTGTTGGAACCCAAACCGGGCATCACTGAGCAGGTTTTTGCTGAGTAGGTGCTGCTTGATAGCACTGTTACTGACACCTTCTATCATTTTACTGACAACATGGAGAAGTACTGATTCATCAGCCGAGAGAGGGCAGTATGTGATATCCAGCAGGAAGTTTCCTTGGCCATATTTAACCTGAAGCCATGAGTCTTAATCACTTCTGGCAACAATATTCAGCTTTAGATGCACAGTGGGATGTTTCAGTAAGGGTGGCCCTCTTTGATTTACAGGTTACCTGATGGATTGCTTGCTCGTTATTGATGGCTTCAGTTTTGCTCTGCTGCCAGGAGGAAACATTCTCTGCGCACAAAAGCTATGAAAACCTTTGATAATTTTAAAGACCTCAATTAGGTCAACACATAGCCTCTTCCTTTTGAACAAAATCAAACCCAGCCTGTCAATGCTTGCCTGATATAAGGCAGATTTTCCCAATTAGCAGTTCAAGCGTTTTGCTCAGTGAGATCCATAGCACCTAGCTCTCCATCGCTCTGAGTGACTTTTCTCATGCTCTTTAACTCACCGATGATACAACCAAGCTCTCTGGCACCCTTCTAGTGAAACTGTGCAGCACAAGTGGTGGAAATGCTCGCCAGTGCTGGGATCCTCTGCTGTTACACAACTGGCAATGTATTTAAAGTTCAATGCACGCCACTTCAGACTTATAACCTAGGGAATGTCCCTTACGCTTCTGTTGTCTATCACGGAGACAAAGAAGGGGAAAACCCACTCCTCACTTTGCAGACAGGCTGCTGTTGGTAGTGGAGAAGAGGGCCATCCTTTTCCCTGTGAACTGCCACAAGAAACCACATCAGCAAACAAAGACAGATAGCAGCCCAAGCCAGTGCTGTGCCCTGAATGAAGAGAGAACCCCTAGAACTGCAGCAAAGTCAACAATTTTCTATATTCTGCAAAGGTAACTTCTTTCTACTATCTCGCCCTCACAGGCCACTATTCACTGCAACTCTGCCACTGTACCACATATCATCAAGGTCTATAGCCCACAGTTCACACTCACTATTGCATGCATCATGTCCAAATAGTGGTTCTCACCCACCTTATCCTTCCAAAGAACTAACCTTTCCTGCCCAATGCATTTCCTACTCACTCACTGAACACACTTCCTCACTTCTGCTGCTCCTGTACCAACTCTAAGGGGTCTTCCATCCACCTCCAACATGCCCAATCTCTTCCTTCATCTATTGCGGGAATGAAAGGATCACAATCAGGCTGGGTGGTGGTTTGGAGGAGCTGAGGAGCTGAGGTGGGGGATGGGGGGGGGGGGGGGGGGGGGGGGGGGGGGGTTGCGGGGGTGCAGCAATATCAGGCTATTCACTCCCTACAAGGAGAAAATTCTACAAATAGCTGGAGAAGACCACGGCCACTCATGTAGGGATGGAGAGGTCTCAATGGCTAACCAACCTGCTGCTCTTCCATTGACCCTTTTTATATAACTAATCCCTCTCTTCAATGCAGGCACTAAAGGCAAGCAGTGAACCTCTGTTAAGAGGGCACCAGCACGGGAGACCCTCAGATCCAATTCCACCTCCGAGGAAGAGGCCAATGAACTCTCAGAGGATACACCAGCAAAATCTTTTACCTGCAGCTTTCACCTATTTAGAGAAACTCATCTGGGTGAGTATTCTACATAGTTACAATCTAGAAGCACAATCTGGTGAGCTGATCCCTGCCAGGTCTCTGCACCAGGTCGAGGAAGAAATGCTCCAGGGCTCAAAGGGCTCTAGAGACCAGGCACCTGCTCAGTCCCATGTAGAAGACAATCCCATGGCCTTGTCCATTAATGACTTCATCAAAGTGCACAAACAGGCACAAGAACAGCAGGGAGGTCCGTAGGAAGCAGTCAGAAAGTTGGGTCAAATATTGGAGGAATCCTTCAATGTTGCTAGCACCGTGCAGGCACATATGAATCTGGTTGCCTCTACAGCCAGACTGGTAACTGTTGTGGAGACCCACAATCAACACACTCTGTGACCCAGATATGTTCACAGATTTGCATTCCATCGCTCCAGTATTCAAAGTAATTCATGTCTGGTGGATCAAGTATGACTGCTGTGAACTAAGCTTGACCCGTAATGAGAAGTCAGCTCAATCATCCATGCTATAATGGTGCTCCCTGCAAATGATATTCCAGGAATGCTACAGGCTCCAAAATTTCAGGCGCTGGCCACAATAAAGCATTCCAAACAGCGGCCAATGATTGAAGTACAACTTAAGAACTATCATCAAGCTTTGGTAAGGGCCCTCTTATAATAGGATATCTGGGAGCATAGTGCATGACGGACACATTACAAGATGATGCTTCCACTGTATTGAAGTGCCGCATTGAGAAGGACTAAGCATGGATCAGTCTCAGAATTATGTATTCAGTAACCTTCTGAGGTACCACATGATCATTACCAGCATCTCAGGCACCAATCACTGTATGACCAAACCCAAAACATGACCACTAAGAGTCCACACCACTAATCACTCATTGTATGTGTTCTAGGTCTTGTTAAGTCAAATCAGTAAGTTGTTTGGAAAACTAAGCCCTTTAAACAAACGACAATTATTGCCGCAATATAATTATTAAAACACTGTATCATGGACAGCTGTCATTTACAGCAGCTAGACCTTGTAAATTTTTATACCACTCATCCTGGTTCATAATATATAAGAAAATATATTTTTCTTGATTTACCCTACACTCTTACCATTATTAATTGCATCAGAGCTGTATTGCTGGGGTCATTTGGATCAAGTCTGGACTCTGCTGCCCACTTAGCCAACTTTTTCATGTCTGTTAATCCAGATGTTCCAATAGATGATATGGCATCTATGTGTTTTAAAGATCTAAAACAAAAATAAATACACAACAGTGCCAATGTCTTATTAGCAAACAGTTCTTTAAAAGAGAAGGCTGTCAGAAAAAAGAATACATAGACACAACGGTTCCAGTGTTTGCCATGGTGAAAATCTCTCTGCTGTGGTGAAAATCTCTCTGCCTTGGGAATCCCAAGCCTTGCTCCCAAATTTTCACATTTTTCAGCTGCCTCCACTGAAAAAAGTCCCTGGTGTCTGCAATCAGAGTGTGGTAATTAGATCAGGTAAGTTAGTTCTCAGTGCATTTCTTTTGGATAGTCAGGCTATCCCTTTCGACAGCTGAGATACTCCGCCGGCACTGGCAGCACATTTTGGAGGTAGGGCTCAGCACTGTAATGGGCAGGTGCCCTTTGGCACTGGGGACAACACTGTGCATAAAAGATGTATACACCCTTTGGAACTGTCTAACTTGACAAGGCCTATCACCAAGTGTCGACCTATCAAAAAGTGTCAAGAAATGTCAAAATGTGTATCTATGAATGAGAGTGTTTTTTTCAATATGCGCAATCTGTAACATAGAAATTAAATAACAGATCTATAATTTTCTCCTGTTTACTTGGGACTTATGGATATTCATTGAGTTGGCACAGGAGATGAAGAAAGCCGTCCCACTATGGGGCGGCAAGGTGGCACAGTGGTTAGCACTGCTGCCTCACAGCACCAGGGACCTGGGTTCGATTCCACCTTTGGGCAACTAATTGTGTGGAGGTTGCACATTCTCCCCGTGTCTGTGTGGGTTTCCTCCGGGTGCTCCAGTTTCCTCCCACAATCCAAAGATGTGCAGGCTAGGTGGATTGGCCATGCTAAATTGCCCGTAGTGTTCAGGGAGGTGTAGATTAGGTGGGTTATAGGGGGATGGGTCTGGGTGGGATGCTCTGAGGTTCAGTGTGGACTTGCTGGGCCGAAGGGCCTGTTTCCACACTGTAGGGATTCTATGATTCTAACATTTGGTGGATGAATGTAAGTTGACATGTGGGTATGAGGGACCATTGGGAATAGGTAGAGAGTGTTGCAAGGCTTGGCATGGGTGGGCAACAAGGACTGTGTAGAGATGTTAGGCATGTGAAGAGTAAGGTTGGAGGAATGTCTCGCATTTCTTCACTTTTGAAGAGGTAAGGTACCGTTTTTATCTGATCTTGGGACACTATTGATGGAGGTAAGTCACTTTTCTGCGAGATAAGGTACCTTGTTGCAGAGGCAAGGAACCTGTTGGGATTGCAAAAAGGCATGCCGAAGGCCCTGTTCTATATGAAAATACACAAGCTCACCGGGACTGGCCGAGTTGTTAAGAAACTGTTCAAAAAAGTGTGGAGTTAAGAATAAGGTGATAGATTTTAGAGTGCTTGTTCACACAGTAATTATATCATTTGTGCTGCATGGCTGAATTCCCAAACTATCATTTCAACAAAGGGGTTCTGATGGATGGACAGCTCCAATTGGAATAGTTTCTTACATAAATAAATGTGCACTTAAGCAAAATATTTAACTTCCTAAGGGATCAGCTTAAACAACCTCAACTTATTGGATAATTGTTTTGCACCAATGGGAGTACTGTATGTCTTTTTCAATATGGTATCAATAGACTGGTAACTTTATTTTCTGTCAGGCTAACTCCTGGTGCCCATGTTTGCATAGAGAGGGAACAGCAAAGATCGCTGGGTGGGGGACAGGAGTTGGCATCAATTTTGCACAGGGGCTAATGAAGGGCTGGGGTTGATCACTGAACTGGTAAGTACTTGCCCTTTTAACTACTAGTCTTTCTGTATAAATTCTTGGAACAGTTAGACCTTGGAATATGGGCGTAATTAGGCTTTTAATGATGTACTAGCTTTGTTATTATTGCCAAAAAGCTTTCAGGCTTGAAAAGGCAGATTTACGTTTGTGGCTATGAAGAACAAGTTATAAAAGCGCCAATTATTAATTTTTCAATGCCTGCTCTGAGGACTTCAGATTTTATCTTAATTCCAAATGTCTGTCACAATTGTCTATTTAACTCTCTGTACGATTTAGTTAAACATGAATAACAACGAAAACATTTAATTTCCATTTTTTTGTAATGAGAATACTTCAATGCATGGCTGCTTGATGACACTGCCATTGCTGGATGGCTGGAGATTCTCTGGACTTAGTGCCCAATTCCAGCTATTGTCGGGAAAGAGAAAACATATGCCACTGAGACCATCTGATCATTGTGGGCAGTTCCCTTTGAGGTTAGTAGCAGTATTGTCACTTTGTAAAATCTTGGCAATGTTTCAAAGCAAGTTGACTGATTTACCTTTGAACCCCAACATTTTCGTGAAGCACTGGAGGTACCAATGGCACACCATCCTCCCCAACAGCCCAGGAGATACTACAAGCTAACTTGCCAGAGGTCAACAGGATCATCTGATTACTTCCATCTGCTTCAAAGGAAAATGGCACACCTAGGAGAAAAAGAAGTCTCAGAATTACTTTTCTGAAAATTGACTGACAATTCTACAAGAGTTGATGGATTAAGAAAACATTAATGAAACTTTGTTTTTCTCTCGAAGGGTTGAGAGTCTTTAGAGTTGCCTTCTTCAAAAGGCAGTGCATGTAGAATCATTTAAGTATTTTTACAGCAGCGCTGTGTAGGTGCCTGATTACTAAGAGGATGGAAGATTATCGAGAATATGCAGGAATCTAGAATTGAGGTTAAAATCAGATCAGCCATGATCTTATTGAATGGCAGAGCATGCTCAATGGACCAGCTGGCCCACTCTTGTTCCTTTTTGTTATAAGATAAGTGAGCAATTTTACAACAGAACCAATAGGTGCAACAATCACTTGTTGTTCTAGCTGTTTGCTGGTGATCGATATATTAAGAATTATTAAAGGTTTACAGAGAATTAGGAAGGCGATAATATTGGATTGAAAGGTCAAACTTTAAACAAGCATTAAGGATACAAAGTGAACATGGGAGGGGAATATAGCAAAAAATGTTATGTGTTGTAGCTGTATGATGTGGGAGCTGGCTGATCTCATTGCAAACGGCGGTAATCACTTCTGCAGCAACTGTTGGTTTTTCGATGAACTTCGGCTCAGAGTTGATGAGCTGGAATCTGAGCTTCGAAGACTGCGGTACTCCCAAGAGGGAGAGAAATACCTGGACGCTGTGTTTCAGGAGGCAGTCACACCTGGTAGATTAAGTACTTCAAATTTGGTCAGTGGCCAGGGACAGCAGGGTGTGACTGTAAGTGAGGCAGGTAGATCCTGCATTCAAGAACAGAGGAGCCTCAGCTCTTGACCTTGTCCAACAGGTACAAGGTACTTGCTCCCTGTGTGGATGAGGAAAAGGGCTGCAGGGAGGATGAGCCAACTGACCACTGCACCGTGGCATGGGAGGCCATTCAAAAGGAGGGAGCAAAAAGACAAGTGGTAGTTGTAGGGGATTCTATAATCAAGGGAATAGATAGTATCCTTTGTAAGCAGGATCGAGAGTCCTGCATGGTGTGTTGCCTGCCCGGTGCCAGGGTAAGGGATATCTCTGACCGATGAAAGGATATTGAAGAGGGAGGGGGAAGATCCAGTTGTTGTGGTCCACGTCGGAACAAACAACGTAGGCAAGACTAGGAAGGAGGACCTGTTTAGGGATTAACAGGAGCTAGGGACGAAATTAAAGAGTAGGTCCTCAAGGGTTATAATCTCTGGATTACTGCTCGAGCTATGTGCAAGTTGGCATAGGGACACAAGAATAATGGAAGTAAACACGTGGCTAAAAGAGTGGTGCGGGAAAGAGGGGTTCCTCCTCATGGGGCACTGGCATCAGTATTGGAACAGGGGGGATCTGTGCTGCTGGGATGGTCTCCACCTGAACCGAGCTGGGACTAATGTTCTAGTGAAAAGGGTAAACAGGCTGGTCAACAGGACTTCAAACTAGAAAGTGGGGGGGAAGGGAAGGGTAAAACATCCTCCAGTGGGGAACAGAGCAGCAGGCTAACATCTGTGTGGAAGAATATGAAAAAAATAATGGGACAGGAGAATTTAGGACAGGTTATTAAAGTCTCCAGCACAGATACAAATAGGACAGAGTATTTGGAAAGGGTTAGGAATCAAACTTCAAGTAGATTGAATAAACGAGTGACAGTGAGAAGTGGGATGGTTAATACAGGACTGAAGGTGTTATATCTGAATGCACACAGTTTAAGAAAGAAAGTAAATGAGCTTGTGGTGCCGATAGAAATTGGCAGATATGACATGATGGGCATCACAGAGACATGGTTGCAAGGGTATCAGGACTAGGAGCTGAATATCCAAGGATATACATCTTATCGAAAAGATAGGCAGGTGGGCAGTGGGTGTAGGGTTACCTTATTAGTAAGAAATGAAATTAAATCAATAGCAAGAAATGAGGTAGGGTCAGATGATGTAGAATCTGTGTGGGTAGAGTTGAGGAATCACAGAGGTAAAAAAAACATAGTTGGAATTGTGCACAGGCCTCCAAACAGTAGTTAGGAGCTGGGGCACAAGATACACCAGGAAACAGAAAAGGTGTGTAAGAAAGGCAATATTACGGTGATCATGGGGGATTACAAAATGCAGGTAGACTGGGAAAATCAGGTTGGTAGTGGATTACAAGAAAAGGAATTTATGGAATGTCTATGAGATGGTTTTTTGGGGCAGCTTGTGATGGAGCCTGCTAGGGAACAGGCAATACTGGATTTAGTGTTGTGCAATGAGACAGATTTGATAAGGAAGCTGAAGCTGAAGGAACCCTTAGGAAGCAGGGACCATAATATGATAGAATTTACTCTGCAATTTGAGAGGAAGAAGATAGAATCAGAGGCAACGATATGACAGTTGAATAAAAGCAACTACACAGGTACGAGGGAGGAGCAGGCCAGAATTGACTAGGAGAGGAGCTTAGCAGGATACACAGTGGAACAGCAATGGCAGGAGTTTCTGCAGTAATTCAGGAGAGACAGCAAAAATTCATCCCTAGGAAAAAGAAGCACATTACAGGGATGGATGAGGAAACCATGGCTGACTAAGGAAGTCAGGGATAGCATAAAAACAAAAGAGAAAGCATATAATGTGGCGAAGGGCAGTGGGAAACCAGAGGATCGGGAAGCTTACAAAACCAACAGAGGGCAACAAAAAAGAAATAAGGCGGGAGAAGACTAAAAATGAGGGTAAGCTAGCCAGTAATATAAAGAAGGACTGTAAGAGTTTCTTTAGATATATAAAGGGCAAAAGAGAGGCAAAAGTGGACATTGGACTGCTGGAAAACAACACTGAAGAGACAGTCGTGGGGTACAAGGAAATGGCTGAGGAACTGACTTTGCGTCAGTCTTCACAGTGGAAGACATGAGTGATATCTCAAAAATTTGAGAGAGTCAGGGGCAGAGCTGAGTATGGTGGCCATCACCAAGGAGAAGGTGCTAGTAAAACTGAATGGCACGAAGGTGGATAAATCATCTGGAGCAGATGGGCTACACCCCAGAGTTCTAAAGGAGAGCTGAGGAGACAGTGGAGGCATTAGTGATGATTTTCAGGAATTGCTAGAATCAGGGAGGGTCCCAGAGGACTGGAAAATTGCTAACATGACACCCCTGTTTAAAAAGGGAGTAAGACAAAAGACCAAAAATTACAGGCTGATTAGCCTAACCTCTGTCGTGGATAAGATTTGAGAGTCAATTGTGAAGGATGAGATTTCTGAATATTTGGAAGTGTATGGTAAAGTATGGCAAAGTCAGCAAGGCTTCATCAAGGGGAGGTCATGTCTGACAAATCTGTCAGAATTCTTTGAGGAAGTAGCGTGCAGGTTAGACTAAGGAGATCCAATGGATGTTATCTACCGTGGTGTTAGAGGCAAGGTGCTAGCATGGATACAAGATTGGCTATCTGGCAGAAAGCAGAGAGTGGGGTTAAAAGGGTCTTTCTCAGGATGGCAACCGGTGACAAGTGGTGTTCCACGAGGGTCAGTGTTGGGACCACAACTTTTCACTTTATACATTAATGATCTAGTTGAAGAAACTGAGGGAATTCTGGCTAAGCTTGCAGACAATTCAAAGATAGGTAGAGGGACAGGTGGTATTGGGGATGCGGGGAGGCTGCAGAAGGATTTGGACAGGTTAGGAGAGTGGGCAAAGAAGTGGCAGATGAAGTACAATGTGGGAAAGTGTGAGGTCATGCACCTTGATAAGAAGAATAGAGGTATGGACAATTTTCTAAATGGGGAGAAAATTCAGAAGTCTGAAGTGCAAAGAGACTTGGGAGTTCTAGTCCAGGATTTTCTCAAAGTAAACTTGCAGGTTGAGACAGTAGTTAGGAAGGCAAATGCAACTTTGGCATTTAATTTGAGAGGACTTGAATATAAAAGCAGGGATGCACTCCTGAGGCTCTATAAGGCTCTGGTCAGGCCACATTTGGAGTATTGTGTGCAGTTTTGGGCCCCTTATCTCAGGAAAGATGTACTGGCCCTGGAGCAGGTTCAGAAGAGGTTCATGAGAATGATCCCAGGAGTGAAAAGTGAGGAATGTTTGAGGACTCTAGGTCTATACTCAATGGAGTTTAGAAGGATGAGGGGGTGATCTAACTGAAACTTACAGAATACTGAATGGCCTGGACAGAATGGATGTTGGGAAGATGTTTCCATTGTTACGAGAGACTAGAACCTGAGGGCATAGCTTTAGAGTAAAGGGAAGACCCTTTAGAATGGAGATAAACTTCTTCAGTCAGAGAGTGGCAAATCTATGGAATTCACTGCCACAGAAGGCTGTGGAGCCCAGGTCATTGAGTATATTTAAAACGGAGATAGATTGGTTCTTGATTGTCCAGGGGATCAAGTGTTATGGGGAGAAAGTAGAAGAATAGGTTTGAGAAACGTATCAGCCATGATTGAATGGTGAAGCAAACTCAATGAGCTGAATGGTCTAACTTCTTCTCCTATGTCTCATGGTCTAATGCTCAGAGCCATCATTTCTTTCTTAAGATCTAACTTAGGATATATGAATACGACTGAATAATTAAAAATTAAAACATAAAAAATATCAGAAGAATTATTTTCTGGTATCCACTGAATAAAGAAATACTGACTCAACCATGACTATACGATGATGAATATCATGCAGGATTTTGAAATCAATACAAAGGAGATTCTTGATAAAATACAGGAACTGATAACCAAACCAATCTTCTGAAGAGATAATAGGAACTGCTGATGCTGGAGTCCGAGATAACAAGGTGTAGAGCTGGATGAACACAGCAGGCCAGGCAGCATCAGAGGAGCAGGAAGGCTGATGTTTCGGGCCTAGACCCTTCTTCAGAAATGGGGGAGAGGAAGGGGACTCTGAAATAAATAGAGAGAGGGGGAGGCGATAATAGAAGGTGGAGAGAGGAGCAGATAGATGGAGAGAAGATGGACCAGTCAAGGAGGCGGGGATGAAGCCAGTACAGGTGAGTGTTGGTAGGGAGTTGGAATGTGGGTTGGTCAGTGAGGAGGGAGGGGCGGGTAGGTGGGAGGGAAGACGGACATGTCAAGGAGGCGGGGATGGGACTAGTAGGTAGGAAGTGGGGTGGGGGTTGGTCAGTGAGGTGGGAGGAGCAGATAGGTGGGAGAAAAGACAGACAGGTCAAGGAGGCGGGGACGAGATGGGCTGGTCTTGGGATGAGGTCAAGGGTGGGGAGATTTTGAAGCTTGTAAAGTCCACATTGAGACTACTGGGTTGCAGGGTTTCAAGGTGGAATAGGAGGTGCTGTTCCTCCAGCCTTCGGGTGGCATCGTTGTGGCACTGGAGGAAGCATAGGATGGACATGTCATCCTAGGAGTGGGAGGGGGAGTTGAAGTGGTTCGCGACTGGGAGGTGTTGTCATTTGTCACGAACCAAGCATAGGTGCTCCACAAAGCGGTCTCCAAGCCTCTGTTTGCTCTCCCCTATGTAGAGGAGGCCACATCGGGAACAGCGGATACAGTATACCACATTAGTGGATGTGCAGGTAAACATCTGTTTAATGTGGAAAGTTTTCTTGGGGCCTGGGATGGGGGTGAGGCGGGGAGGTGTAGGGGCAGACGTAGCACCTCCTGCGGTTGCAGGGAAAAGTGCCGGGGGTGGTGGGGCTCGTGGGGAGTGTGGAGCAGACAAGGGAGTCGCAGAGAGAGCGGTCCCTCTGGAAGACAGATAAGGTGGAGAGGGAAATATATCCTTGGTATTGGGATCAGATTGCAGGTGGCAGAAGTGGCGGAGAATGATGCGTTGAATCCAGAGGTTGACAGGTGATACGTGAGGACAAGGGGAATTCAGTCTTTCTTGTTATTGCGGGGAGGGTTTGTGAGGGCTGAGGTGCGGGAAACGTGAGAGATGCAGTCGAGGGCATTTTCGACCACTATGGAGGGGAAATTGTGGCCCTTGTAAAACGAGGACATCTGGGATGTCTGGGAGTGGTCTTTGAAAAACGAGGACATCTTCTGAAATCTTCTGAAACTAATTTTATCTATCATAGTTGCTAAAGGAGAAACAAAATTGGCAACGTACCAGCTAAAATCAGTACAAAAGGACAATCAGATACTGGGGAGGTCAAACAAGACTTAGAAGTAAGTCAATAGAGGAGATAGATTTTTTTAAAAATGGCGGCAAAAATCTTACCCTTGCAACTACAGAAGGATTGGCTCAACAACAAGCAATGTAAATCACTTGAGGAAGCAGAAAGAACTGCATGTATAATAATATTTTCATAAGGTACAGCCACCATAGGTCAGAAGAGGAAAATCCTGGAGGCCAAACCTCTTGAACTCTTTGAGGATTCAGCAAATAAGTCAGGTGCTGCTACTCCTTCTGATAGTAAAGCCCAGCTTCCTAATAAAGTTGCAAAGCATTTCTAGTCCAACTGAGAGTTGGCCCTAAGTGAATAGCAGGAAATAGCATCCATCATTCATAGTTTGCAGCTACTGCTTGAAAGAGGAAGTCTCACTATTGCTGGTAAGATAATTTGAGTGACATGATTGCAATGTACAGCACCTCTAATATTTCATGCTGCTTTAGTGGATCTTTTATAAAAACACACGGCAAAAAACACTACTCTGTTTCAACGTCAGGGTGTGCAAACTCCATGTCAGGAGTAAACCTACTCGCATCATTGATCTCTTCTGTGATATTCATTAGCATGTAGAAAATAATAAACAAGAAAGAATTTTCAGAAACATTTTCAGCATCAGATTCCCATAGACAATTATAACTAGTTTTGTACTTCAGCATTAAATTGAATAAATATTGCAGTTTCAGGTGTTTTAGTTCATCAATTATATTGTAAAAAGACACTGATTCAAGCAGAATGCTAATGTTCTTCTTTTCTCCCCTCGCCAAAAGTTAATAACCCGATCTCTTTAAACTGAATTGAGGGATGAACATACTCATATGATAAGTTACTTCCTCTTTGAGTAAAATTACTGAAGCTTTGAAAACTTTGTACTTAAAACCTACCACTGCCAACTCCCTCATGGTCAAACATTATACGATGAGCACTGCTAAACTCTATTTCATCAATTGGGGCACTCCCTGTGAGGATGGTGGTTTCTGGGATGGGAACAAAGACTTCTGTCTTTATGCTGCTCATTCCCATGGTTTCAAATATCTAAAAACAAGAAAGAAAACAAAAACACAATAACTTCACACAAACAAGTTGATTCTTGCTGAACGTGTTGATTGTTGCTAAAATACTAAAGACAATGGCTTTCTTTGCTCCAGGATTCTCTGACACATTGGTTGAACTTTTAGATGATGTTTATGTGCAATATATAGTGGTACAATTAGTACATACAGTATATAAAGCGATCTAATTATCATTTGTAATCGACAATTAAAAACTCACGAATTAACATTTGACTGTGGTAAAAACCAAAAAACCAATCAGGTCGCGTTAGCCAGATGATAACATCCTTTCCAACTGAATAACATACTTTTTTTCAGGTCTTTATGTATAGTACCAATTATTTTAATTGATGCTCCTACAATCCCAGACCACAAGAGCACCAAATTCATGTCACTGTCTGGTCAGGGGATCTAGTAACTTTCAGAACAGAACTGTTCATTCTAGTTAATTGAAACTAAACCCTACTTTGCAAAGTTAGAATAGTAAAATAACATATATGGCAATTTACATTCTAACATTCACAATTACCATGAGGTAAAGAGATAACAAGGTGTAGAGCTGGATGAACACAGCAGGTCAAGCAGCATCACAGGAGCAGGAAAGCTGACGTTTCGGGTCAAGACCCTTCTTCAGAAATCATTATCTCAGATTCTCCAGCATCAGCAGTTCCTACTATCTCTGTACCATGAAGTAAATACGGATTGACATACAAACTAAACAGAGCACATCATGTAGCAGATGTGGTCAAGACTAATCGCACAGATTTCTCAGCAGCCCACCAAGATGGCAATGTCACAGTCAATCATGAAGTCCGACTAAAATTTTATCTACAAGGGATTCCAATTGTTCACTTTCAAAGAGCTAGCTGTGGAACTCCCTCAAAAGCTGTTCCCACATGGACTGCCTCAACTACTGCTCATATCCTGTCATTTGTTCCCTTCTTGAGACTGCATTCTACTGGGTTCCCCAGGCAGCGCACGAGTACAGCTATAGCACACCTTTGTAGACACATAGCTTCACTAAGCTGATACTGTTACTGCTTTTCTCAGAGTCTCAATATTTCTCAGCTGCACCAAGCAAATACTGCTTGTGGTCCTTCTTGTCTTCCTTACTCTCAGATGCACAGAACTATCAGTGGTACTCCGGGGTACTTCTGAGCCGTAACTCTCTCCAAAATAGAACAAACTACCTCCCACTATTATCTCAACTCCTCAGGACCTCTCCTGAGTCTTAACTGCATGCAGCCACCAAATGGCTCCTGGGGCTTCATACTGAGCTCCATTTACATAAAGCCAGTTTTCAGCCAACTTCTGAGCAGCACAGCTAACAGCAGCACTTCTCCCGCATGGAATCTATCCCTCTG
This sequence comes from Rhincodon typus, assembly GCF_021869965.1. NCBI lineage: Eukaryota > Metazoa > Chordata > Chondrichthyes > Orectolobiformes > Rhincodontidae > Rhincodon > Rhincodon typus. Next base: position 100,197,720 of record NC_063332.1, read on the forward strand.
TTCCTCTCCATCTGACTCATTAACCTGTCATGGAACTCCCCTTTTTTGGCCATTCCGAATTTCATTCTGGGTCAGACTTTCACACCACCACCACTATCACAATGCACGCATCTGAGGGAGGCTGAGCCATGCTCAATCTTGACAGACTCTGACAAAAATTGGAAATTATAAGTTTAAAATGTGTGATCGGTCCCACTTTAAGAGTGCGCTGGAACTCCCGTGTATGCTAGGAATTGTAGTCCTTGACCTCAACCCATAAAAATAGCTAAATTTGGGATTTTGTTGACAATACTTCCATTTGGAATGGAAGAAAGCTCTTTTAAAGCAATTATTTGCTACATTTATAAATAGGCAATTTCTTATGAAAAAATAATTGGATGCAATTGTGATTGGTAGATTACAAGAATGACATAAATTATTTAGGCACAACTTTTTCAATCAACAGTGTGACAAGTCTGTAATTATTGTACTTATTTGTAGCATTGTACATGTTGGTAATCACAATGCGACAAGTATTACTAAACTCCACTATTCACACCAAAATAACAAAACTGCAATACTTTGGTCAATGTAGAGGACCATTTGATTTAACTGAAAACTATTAAAATTCTGCAACTTCCAAACTGCATTGCATTAAAACTTAGCAACTTACAGGTTTATTTTTCTCTAGCTGTGATGACATGATACACACTTAAATTCAATACGTAGTACAGTAAGTAACAGCATCCTTCAGTTGCGCAGAGCCTTGGTCAGACCCCATTCGCATTCAGCTTTGTGTATGCACTACGGCAATGATATAATGGACCAGAATTTTCAAGTTTTCTGCACGATGTTGCAGCATTTGCTGCTACTACCCTTCTAAATCCGAGCACATTAGGATTTTGGTTAACAATAGATTCAGGCAGAAATCCTGAAGTCACAGTTCATTACTCACTGCCCTGGACAGGCTATACTGTGCATGCACCATGCTTGATCTCTTATTTGAAATCAGTGGTGAGCATTCTCACTTCACTGTTGACTACAAAATCAATGACATAGTGGTTTAGGGAGGGGTCAGGCATAGTTTGATGAGAATGATGCTGACAGTTACAGGTTTCATTGTCAGACAAGCTGTATAAATTTGGCTTCCATTTGAATGCTGGCTTTGAGAGGTCAACTGGTAAATATGGCAAATTAAGTCAATAGAATTGATACAGAGAAACTGTTCCCCCTCATAAGAGAATCAGGAACATGGGATAAAATCTGAAGATTAGAGCTAGGCCAGTGAGAAGTAAAATCCGAAAGAATTTTGACATACAAATTGAAAGGTTCTTCCTCAGAAGAATATGAATGCTGAGTCAATGTTGGTTGCAAGTCCAATACAAATATATTTTCTTATGTTAGGGTAAGAAATAAGGAATGTGGTGCGGTCAATAGCCTAGGCAACTAGACCCATCATAAAATTGGCTGAACAGTTTCTGCAAGCAAGGCCTGATGGAAAACAAAGAGGCCATGGTTCACACAGGTCAAAAGCCAGAATGATTCAGTCCAGATCTGGATTACATATTGAACAATAGGAGAGTCATTATGACCAGAAACTCATCGAGAAGTACTCAGCCAGAACAACATTATGTTTGTGTACTGGCACCATGGAGTCATCAGGCGGCATGGTGGCTCAGTGGTTAGCACTGCTGCCTCACAATGCCAGGGACCCGGGTTCAATTCCACCCTCGGGCGACTGTCTATTTGGAGTTTGCACATTCTCCCCGTGTCTGCGTGGGTTTCCTCCCACAGTTCAAAGATGTGCAGGTTAGGTGGATTGGCTAAGCTAAATTGCCCATAGTGTTCAGGGGTCTGTAGATTAGGTGGCTTATAGGGGGATGAGTCTGGGTGGGATGCTCCAAGGGTCGGTGTGAACTTGTTGGGCCGAAGGGCCTGTTTCCACACTGTAGGGATTCTATGATTCTCACGAGATGAGAACAAATCAGAACAGGGTTAAGCCGTGGATCATGATTAAAGCTGACATATGACAAATGGTCAGGATAAAAGTGCATTAATATATGGGAAACAAAAGAAAAGCACACTAATGGCTAGATGTTACAGTTGTTGTGGCAAAGGCTAAATTGAGTTGGCTATTTTGGAGGGATTTCTGTTGCGAGGACTAATGGTATTTTCTTGCCGTATCTTGCTAATCACACCTTATTAATTACTTGTCTCCACCCCATTACTTCTCTCAAGTCCAATTCTCACCCCATCTGACTACACACCATTCCTGGAACAACTTGCTACTCAGTGGATAGCCCAGAATACATTGTCATCCCTTGAGCCTGCAGCATCTTTAAGAGCCCTCCATTAGTCCAGAGTTCCTAACATTTTCTCTGGACAGAGTAGACGTAGCTTTTCAGGCAGGGTCCCTGGAGGTCCTGCTGGATGGGGTGGTGCACTGGATGGACTTTCGTCTTCCCCCAGGATCAGTGGAGCCTGCAACACCAGACCATGCCAGCCTGGTCTGACCGTGCTTCCCAGATTACGGGAGTCTCTGTGCTCAAGACGAATGCACAGCATTATAGGAAGAATGTCAATTCCTCTCTCTGATACCTCACACTTACTCTATTGCTGCTTCAGTACCCTTTAACCACCAAGGCTCACTCTATACCACTCTCACTAATGCCTGGAACATCTTCCCTCACTCACTGTGAAGAGCCCAGAGATGCAGCTGGCCCAGTTCACGAGCTGGGTGCTTGTCCCTAACAGCAGTGTCCTTGCAGCAGCATTATAATAATATCTGCTGACGAAGCTTGCAATTCAGCACTGAAGCGCAGTAACAACTTGCAAGTGGTTTGGAGATGTGCCATGAGGGTTCTTAAATGCTGGCACATGTTGCATACCAATATCCATGGATGTGGGTGCATGTGGCCCGTGCTTTTGGAATGTGTCCTGAGATGTTTGTGCCCTGTGTCAACATGGAAGTCGTTTGGAGCAAGCAGCAAGCTGAATCCACCAGGCGCTAACTCTGGTTTCTTTGCTGAGTTTTCCCGATGTCCAGCTTGCTTGGTGAGTTGGTGAGATGGGAGTCTGAATATTAATTAGGCAAAGATGCAGTGTTAAAACATGTTTAACAAACAATAACAGCCATCAATCAACGTCTTGTGGCTGCCTAGCAAGAATCACACCACACTGATTGTGAAAAGCAGAAAATATGGAGCTAGACATTGAGGTGAGCCTCATTGCACTTGTTCCTAATTCTGCCATACATCCCACGTTGCTCAGACCCCTAGAAGGTTCTGGTCAATGTATTCAAGTAAATATTAAAAAGCACTCATTCAATTCAGAGGACTGCTCCTGTTCCAAATACCTGGATCTTTATGCTTTCTGGCCAGTTGATTATTTGCACGTTGAAGATTTGTCCGAAATGGATCCTGAAGTCAGCAGACAAAGTTTGGCTGCTGGTCCTGGAAACCTCTTTGTTGTTAAAAATAATTTTGGCATACAGGGAAGACCTCTGTACATCCTGCCTTCGCAGCTGTTCTCCTCTGAGAAGAAAACATATTTTCATAGATTTTTACTCAATTTTTACTTACTTTGCTCTATAAAAGCAATCAAAAACTGTATGGCAAATACTAGAGATAAGTGTATAGAGAATGCACATTTTTTTAAACTTCTATACTTGAAGGCAAGTTACACAATCTTCAATTTAAAAATTCCACAGCAGGGTAAAACTAAAGTACTCTTTTCAAATACTGCTCAATTTTCTTCAAGAATCTAGAATAGAAAATGTTTCAGAAATAAGAGAATATTAAAAAGCTACTGTGCATTTTCAGAAAATGTCAATGTTTCTGATCTCAGCAATCAGATGGGCAATAAATGCGGGCCCAACCTTATCCTGTGAATGAATTTAAAAAAAAGACACTCGTATTATTTGCTCCAAATTAAAAAAGAACAACTGAGGATGAGAGTACAGAGTTTGATGCCATTCAGCCTAGCACATCCATGTCAGTTTTCGCATATCGTAATAACCTGATTTACCTGACCTCTCCACCAAATTGAATGTAGTTTATAATCCATCACTGTCCACATCACTCCATCATAAAGTTAAATCCTACGTTCCATTACTAATCTAGTGTCTTCTCATTCCACAGCGGACTGTATATATAAAGTTGTTTTTTCTCACATCACCCTTGCTTTTTTTGCACATCACTTCAAATCTATGACCTTTCATTCTTTTTACAACCAGGAACAGCTTCCCACGCTGCACTGGATCCAGCTGCTCATAATTATGAGGATCTCTATCAATTCTCCTCTTAGACGACTTTTCTCCAAGGAGAACAAGTTCCCAATTTCTTCAATCTATCCTCATAACAGAAGTTTATCATCACTGGAACCATTCTTGTGAATTGCTCTCTCCAATGCATTTGCACCATTCCTATAAAGTAGGATACAGTAATTTCTCTGTACGCTTGAGAGTTCGATTTTTGCGAACCATCAAGAAACATGAAACTCGAGAGTGCGGAGCCAGTTAAAATATAGGTGAGAAATTGTGGGTTTGCTAGTTTGCCCACTGATGTTAATTTTGTTGCTACTTACTTTTTGGCATGGATAGGTGATGTCACGAGTCATGAACTCGTGGATACACAGCATTTACAGTATGTTGAATGGAAGGACCCTAGTGGCTATAATTTTTCAGAAAATCGTTTCTTGTTAATCTTATCTGGATGGCATGTCACCTGCAGCTGCAGAAACAGCTTACCATTTTTTAAAAAAAGGCCAAATCACCTCAGCTGAGCCACAGAGATAGTAGGAACTGCAGATGCTGGAGAATCTGAGATAACAAGGTGTAGAGCTGGATGAACACAGCAGGCCAAGCAGCATCAGAGGAGCAGGAAGGCTGACGTTTTG
>NC_063332.1:100202994-100266589 GCF_021869965.1 Rhincodon typus
GTTGAGCCACACACTTCTCAGATGAGAACCAAACTAAGGAAAAATGCACTAAAGTGCATCAAAAATGGAGACACAATTTATGGGAACTTCTGACGTTAAAAGGCAGTTGCTGATCCAGGCCTGCTCTGAATTCTTTCCTTCGATGTGAAAAATTACAGTTCCTGAGGAAAATTAGCTTCGAACAAGCCGTTGGATCCCAGTAGTCAGGTCATACAATCTCCAATATGTTTGAAGAAAACAAATCTTTTACAACTGCAAATCTAAAAATTTACAATGGGTCAAAGATGACTAAAAATGTGAAAAGTCATGACAAAAGGGAGCCACGTTCCATGTGGAGAGAAATTTTTTAATACACAGAGATTTTTACACCAAAGTGAATCATCTCAGCATAACTATCTTGCATTCTGTAAATGTGATAATTCAAAAGGCACAACATTCTGGTATAATCCCTTTCACCTCTCTGTTTCTAGCTGCACTACAGAAAACCAGGAACATGCCATTACCTTGGACACTGGTCGGTAGGTGTGACAGTGGCTGTCATACTCAGTTCAGGAGTCAGAACAGGTTCTCCTGGTTTACGACGAATTCTGGCTGCTGTTTCTCGAACTTGCTGCTCTATAAGTGAAACATCCACTTGCTCTGGAGGATCAGGCTTTGGAACTTCCTCAAATATTGAACTCTCTTCTGTATCATCAGTCTCCTGATCATCAGAACTTTTCTTCTTTTTCTTCCTTGCTTTCTATCAAATGACAGGAGTTTGGCGTAAGGATTAATTTTAAAAAAAAAAAAATAAATTTGGACAATGGAAGTTTGGACTGCTGTGATGTGGAGAACGATTTTTTTTAAATAACTTGAAGGAAAACTGAAATAGTGTAGTGCTCATTGATGGGTTATAAGCTAGATTTGATACTTTTGACAAACATGCTGACACCAGCTTTCTTCGGGTTAAAAAATGACCTAACAGCAGCTTTTGATTGGTTAAGTTGCAGTTTGTCACAGGATTGAGAGGAAAACAGCTGCATTCTGGTCTTCAAATGACTGCAAAGAGTCTATATCTCCTTCTGTGTGTGGAAGGAAACCAACACTAAAATACACTGCAAAAGGCAGAATTTCTAACGCAAGTGAAAATCGAGGTCAACCTGACTGAATACTGAATTGATCAATGCAGTCAACAGCAACATGGTATCATGGCTAGAAACCAGAAGAGTTCCAGCCTGGTGCTTCTACATTTTCCAGCCATAATATTTCTGCAAAATGGACTGCCTGTCTATCCAATTTGTGATTGAATATGAGTGTGTTGTGATTTTAAAGGGAATCTAATTTATTTTACATGTTAGTAAATAATAATCTGTTTTGCCACTTTTTGAAGGATGTTTGTTTAAATAAATAGGCATCTTTTCTTGCTTATTGATTAAAGCCGGTGTGAGTTTTTGAAATAAAACTGGATAATGGTGAAAGTCAGACATACTAAGCAGACTAGACAATCTGAAAACACAGAGCTCCAATGAAACCACTAGTAAGGACAATATGCTGAAATTACTAGAACAATGCCTTACCACGCATTTTTCTTCAAGGTCAGGTATATGAACAAATTAATGGGACACCCAAGGGTTCACCCATTTCGGGTCTCATAGCGGAAGCAGTTGTGCAAAGACTTGAACACACAGCTCTCCCCCAGATCCAGCCTAAACTATGGGTCAGGTACGTGGATGATACTTTCGTGATCATTAAACAAGCAAAGTTAGAAGAAACCCACCGTCTTATTAACAACATATTCACCGGGATCAAGTTCACCAGGCAAGAGGAGAACAACAATCAACTCCTGTAATGGTGGAATGAATGAACAACAGTGAATTCCTTACCAGTGTATTCAGAAAGACCTCACATAGACCAAATCCTGAATTACAACAGTAACCACCCCAGTGTCCACAAATAGAGCTGTGTCAAGACTCTGTTTAAACGAGCGATAGCACACTACAACACCCCGGAGTTGCGCAAAAACAAAGAGGAACACTTAGACAGAGTCTTTGTAAACAATGGGTATCCTAACAGCTTCACCCACCCATGCCTGGCAAATAAATAACACCAAGAAGACACTGTATTCCCCAACACACTGGCCACCCTACTCTATATTAGAAACACATCGGAACTGACTACAAGACTGCCATGACCTCTTGGAATAATGATAGCACACAAACCAACAGCCACACTTCGCCAGTTACTCTCAAAGACGAAAGACCCCATACCCACAATGAGCAGGACAAATGTGATTCAAAATACCATGCAGCAACTGCAAGAAACACTACATAGGACAGACGAGCAGGAAACTCACCACCAGGATACACGAACACCAACTCGCAGCAAAATGGCACGACCAACTCTCCCTTGTTTCTATTCACTCTGACAAAGGAGGAGATCAGTTTAACTGAGAGAAAGTAATAGTACTAGGACGAGCAAGACAAAGACAAGCACGAGAATTCCTGGAAGCCTGGTTCTCAACCACTGGTACCATAAACAAACATGTTGAAATAGACCCCATCTACATACCACTACGGAACTAAACCAGAAACATACCTACCCACCATGACAGACCAGACCATATAAATTCAGAACGGAACAGAACAACAGCGCTTCAACAGAGGCTACACAGCACTGAAGATGTCACCTTGAAGGGGGACGAAGCGTTTGCACAAAAACCAGTCAGCTCTGCGAACCAACCAACAACTCTATACTAAACTCCTTAGTGATTAAACTGGTCATTTATATGTTTGCGATGACTTGTGGAACAGTGAAGCTTGATTTCCAGTGCAGTCTTTCCATCAGAGTCATAGAGATCTACAGCACAGAACAAGGCCCTTTGACTCATCATGTCCCTGCCGATCAATAACTGACATCTAACTATTCTTCTGCCATTTCCAGCACTTGGCCCATTGTCTGTATGTCTTGGCATTGCAAGTGAACATCTAAATACTTCTCAAACATTATGAGGGTTTCTGCTTCTACCTTTCAGACAGTGAGTTCCAGATTCCCAACATCCTCTGGGTGAAAAAGTTATTCCTCACATCTCCTCTAAAATTTCTGCCCCTTACCTTAAATCTATAAACCCCAGTTACTGATCCCTCCATTAAGGGGAAATGTTTCTTCCTGATTATCTGATCTCTGCCCCTCATAATTTTATACATCTCGATCATGTCCACTCTCGGTGTCCTGTGCTCGGGAAAACAACCCCAGTCTGTTTAATTTCTCTTCATAACTAAAACTCACCAGCCCAGGCTAACCAACCCCCTAATCAATATCGTGACACTGGGTAAAGTTTTAATTACTACCTATAAACAGCCATACCAAATCAAGGACAATCTTAAGCACAGCAAGTAAAAAAGTAAAAATAAAAGATATATTTTATTTATTCTTTTAAATACATGTTTGGATTTCTGTCTAAAGTTCCTAAAACTGCAGGTAGGAACAAGAATCTAGGCTTCCTGTAAATTGGAGAAAGGGGAATTTACAGGCTTTGATTCTATTAGATATTTGTTGAATTTCAATAAGCTGATTTTCAGTTCATAAGACCTCGGTGATTGTTTCTGGTCACCTGGGCTAATAATGGTGATGTCATGTCGGGTGTGGAGGAGGAACAATCAATGCCTTAATGAAATAGAGGCATTTCATTCTTCCCTGAGCTTTGGCAATAAGTATGTTGATCATAAACAAATGCATTCTGTTTAAAGAGAATGAACTCAGCATGTAGCAGATAGACAGAAAGACAAAATAGTCTTGTGACCCAATAACTTGGAATGAAATATGCCTTTTAATCAGAAGTACATCTGTGGTTATCTATATTTATAATAATCATAATTTGCAGGCAGGACAAAATGAGAAACACAAACCTTTGCCTTTCTCCAGGCCTTCCATTCTTCATACTTCTTTTTATATTCCGCTAGTTTATTTTCATATTCTTCTTGGTAGTCTTCCAAAAGTTCTGCGACCTCAGTTTGGATTTCACGCTCATAACTTATTTCATCAGCTTTCCGGTTAATCTCTTGCCTGTAATATTGGCACATATTTGATTTTTGTTTTAAAAATACTTTACCGTGAAACCCTGTTAGTATCATTGACTGGAACTATACTCATTGGAATTTAGAAGACTGGGGTGGCGGGGGGTGGATCTTATAGAAACATGTAAAATTATGAAGGGAATAAATAAGATAGAAGCAAAGAAGTTGTTTCCATTGGCAGGCAAAACTAGAATGAGGGGGCATAGCCTCCAAATAATGGCGAGCAGACTTAGGACTGAGTTGAGGAGGAACTTCTTCACCCAAAGGGTTGTGAATCTGTGGAATTCCCTGCCCAGTGAAGCAGTTGAGGCTTCCTCGTTGAATGTTTTTAAGGCAAAGATAGATTTTTGAACAGTAAAGGAATTGATGGTTATGATGAGCGGGCAGGTAAGTGGAACTGAGTCACGAAGAAATTGGCCATGATCTTATCGAATAGCAGTGCAGGCTCGATGGGTCAGATAGCCTACTTGTGCTCCTGTTTCTTAGGTTCTTATGTTCTTAACCAAACACAGGAAATAGTCCATATGCTTGAACAGCTAAGTCCCAAGACCTGGTTGATAGGAGTTCTTTGAGCTTGTGACACCTACAGCACTACCTCAGGTTGCCTGTTGGCAAGCTGTAAGTAAATTCTGACAGCTCTCGTGGAAGTCTGCTGGATGGGGTGGGGAAAGCACAGGCCGGCCACATCCTTCAGGAATGGCCTACAAGCTTCTTTTAACTAATGCTGGGTAGGCTGGACATACAATTACAAGGTTGATTGAGGCAAGTCTTATGTCTGAAACAAACACAGAACGGTGGAGAAACTCAGCAGATCTGGCAACTTTTGTGGAGAGAGAAATGGAGTTAACTTTTTGAGTCCAGTATGACTATTCTTCAAGACCTCCTTAAATTTCTCCAGCATTGTGTTTTTTTTTAAACAGATTTCCAGCATTCGTTGTACTTAGCATTTATTCAAGGTCTCATGTCTGCTCTGCTCAATTGAAAAACATACCTCAAAGGGAAAAGACATGAAGATTAATGTCTGTTCCAAGTGGACACTTGGGACACTTGCAAAGTCCTCTAGACCCACGTAGCAGAATCTATGACTCAGGCATAGAGTGAATGCAAGACAGTGTGCTTCAAAAGTCATCTGTTTTGTCCTTTTCCCACCCCCCCGACTGGAAAACAGACCTAACCACTGAAATGGACTTTAGGTTTTGAAGAAAGTAACAGCAAGTCCAAATTAAATAAGAAAACAACCCAAAAATCCTCAGAATCTATGGTGATTTATTCTCAGTGGAAGTGTAATCCTGCAGCAACGTGGGGAATATCTTACAGGAATTCACTTCTGATTTACATTGAGTAACCCTGGCTGGAAGATGAAGATATAAGCATATTAGGAGGCGGCTAGAACTCAAATGTGCTATTCTACATGATCTTATAGGTGGCAAAGACTCTGGCTCTAGACCTACTCAAGAATAATGGCAAATAAAACAATCTACTACACGGCTGTCTGAGCTTGTGATCTCAGTGTGTGTCACCAACTTCAGATCTATAAAATATTACTCATCCTACAGTGATACAGGAAGATTCTGTTGAAGGATTATTGTTGTATTCAGCCAGCCCATCTGTAGTCTGGTTACACTCAGTCTGTGGCACTGGCTTGCTTTGGTGAATTTTTCCAATTGCCAGAGGTCAGGCTTCACAGAAGACCTGGATTACTGATATAATGCTTCAGTACTGGGAAGAGAAAACAGTGCATCCTCTGAATACTGCCATGTGTCGGAAGCAACTGTTACATTATTGGACATAGTAATGAGATGCAAGCTGGACAAATTCGAACAGATGTGACAAGTTTCTTGATTTGCTTTCCAGACCTTGATTCATAATGGAAACCTTTAACTGAACACCAACACAATGTCCTGGTTCAATAATTTTTCCCTGCCCCATTACCCAAAATGTTGCAGTAATTTATTACAGATAGTATCTGGAAATGATTGTGATGTTGTAATCTCATCGCAGGGAGCAGCAGATGCATGTACACATTTCAATATCGGAATCATTCTACATATCTAACAGTTACATGCTATTTCCATCACATTTTTGGCAGATATTTGCGTTAAGCTCTTCCTTTATAAATTCTAATGTTCACATTCATCATGGGTTTTGTCAATCATTGATTTGCACCATCTGGTCCCTGCATTATAACTTCTTTCCATTTGCTATTTTTCCTCCTCAGTAACTTCCATTAAATCAAAATAGAAATTTAACTGATTTGATATTTTGTTTAGTTTCCTGAGCTTCATGCTGACTATCCAGGGGTCTCCAATTTACAAACATCCGACTTACGAATGCTTGTACTTACAAATGCCATCTTGTCAGTACTGTAATTTTAAAGACCCGCCATACAAATCCTTCCTTGTACATATGAACAACTATTGTATGCAACTTTGCATTATGCTCCGAATTGGGTACAAATCGATTTGTGAATGGACTTGAGAATGGAACCTGTTCAGAACCCGGGGACTGCCCGGCTTTTCTTCTTGATGGAAGGCAGGGACTGAGATAAAAAAGGGTGTCTGGGATGGTCATGCTTTTTGTAAGATAAGCCATAGGCCAATGTTGCAAAGTGTTCAATGAAGCAAATTAAAACTAACACACAAGAACTGCAAAACACATCAGAGGTTTACCTTCTAAGATGCATTTTTACAGGTGTATTTGTAAATTTCTGGAACTCTCTGAGTGACTTGATATCTTTCCATACTTTGACAAGGTTCTTCAACAGGGTCCAATCTTTCTCCTGTTCCATGTGACACAATCGCCGGGTTGTTCTGCGAAATGATATTTGGACTGATTATTAGCTTATGATCGAAACTAACTTTACCTGAATGAGAAAATTTCCACTCTTGCAACCTTTCTTTGCACATTAGCTTGCTATAATAGTGTTAATGTCTCGATTTTAGTCAGGCATTCCATCCCTCTGCATTGTTGGTTTCCAAATGATGCCATCATATTGTTAAGGATCCCGCAGTAACATCTGACCAAGAAAAATGACTGAAGCTAAGCCAAGAGTTATTTTCTGAGCTTGAATGTAGCCCATTTGATCTGACTGTTGAATTTAAACATTATCAAATATTTTAAAATTGAAGGCATATTAACTTACTATACATGCAACTTCCAACACTATGCCTTAACTTTTCTACTAAAAGATCGGAATGAAAGAAAAACAGAAAATGATGCCAATACTCAGGAGGTCTGGCAGCATCAATGGAGAGATACATAGAATTAACATTTAAGATCTGTATCCTTTTATCAGAACTAAGAGAACAGAAATGTTAACACTGTTTCACTTTCCATAGATAAGGCCAGACCTCCTGAGTATTGGCAATATTTTCCATTATACGAGCATTTTGCCAGCATCCTGAAGACAGTTCACCTTTAAGCTCTCTACGTGTTGTATGTAAACATTGTTGTGACTCTGCCTGGCAATCATACCGTCTAATGTGTTTGCAAAGCTTCAAATTATCTGTCTTCAGCAAACTGGAGACTCATTATTTTTGACTGGATTGACATACAGTTAAGTGCTACTATACAATTCCTGAAAATTCTAAAACACATGTATTCACAGACAAAGAAAGTCAAGTCTACAAATGCAAACTGTCAGCATATGATAGTTCATCAGGTCCACGTATAGAAACAATCGCTTTCAAATGCAAAGACAAATCAATCCACTTGGATATTTTAGATCTTCCCCTGAAGAGTGTTGCTGGACCAGTCAGTGCAGGTATACCCCACAAGAATGCCAGCACCTCACACTAGTCACAATTCTAGAATCAGTCAAACATCAGAGACGTAACATAGACTACAGTTACCTGTCCAAGAGACACTTGCAGATCTGAATATGAAAGAAGAATGGAACAAACTACTAGAGTAATGAAGTCTCGCTTCAATTGTACAGGCAGGAGCTTGATTAGAGTGTACCTGGAATAGTGTGTGCAGTTTTGGTCTCCTTATCCTAGGCAAGATATTACTGCCACTGAGGGACGAAGGTTCACCACAGTGGCAGGGCTTTCTTGTGAAGTGAGTTGAGCAAACAGCGCTTGCATTCTCTAGATTTTTGAGGAATGAAGGTGACCTCATTGAAACTTATACTCAAAAGGATAGACAGGATAGATGCAGGTCTAGAACTTGGGGACACAATTTAAAAATAAGGGAAATACCACTTAGGTCAGAGATGAGGAGAAATTTTTTTATTCAGAGGGTTGTGAAACTCTTGAATTCTCAACCACAGATGGCTGTGGAATCTTATTCTTTTCGTATGTATAGAGATTGATAGATTTCTGATTGCCAATGGTACACAGGGGTATGGGGATGGTGTGGGTAAAAAAGATTGAAATATTCAATCAACCACAATCATATTAAAACGTGGGGCAGGCTCAATAGGATGAATAGCCTACTCAAGTTCCTATATTCCTATTTCATATTCTGCTCAATTAGTGGAACTGAAACCTCAGCTAAAACTGAAGGGGAGGCGATGGCCTAGTGGGGACGCAGGTTCAAATCCCGCCTTGGCAGATGGTGAAATCTGAATTCAATAAAATATATGGAATTAAGAGTCGAATGATGACCATGAATCCATTGTCGATTGTTGAAAAAACCCATCTGGTTCACTCATTTCCTTTAGAGAAGGAAACTACCAACCTCACCTGGTCTGGCCTCCATGTCACTCCAGACCCACAGCAATGTGGTTGACTCTGAACTGCCCTCTGGGTGATTAGGGATAGGCAATAAATACTGCTTAGCCAGCCACATCCCATTAATGAATAAAGAATAAAAGAAAAGCTTCTGATGTGAAGAAGAAAATGAAATTTCAAGAGGAAAAGCCTGAACTACTGGTTGGGGATAAATACAAACTTGAAAATATCATGAGATGATGAAGTCTTGAGGAGATGCCTTTGCTCAGCTTGCAAAGGATAAATAACGAGTTGAAACAGAAAAGAAGCTAGATGAACTACAAACTTTGTTTCGATCGACTTGAGCTCAAAATAATGCTGAAGAAAATGGTATATCTACAAAGACAGGTGGAGATACACGGCACATGCAAGGGGCTGCAAATCGCTCATGAAATTGTTCTTTCAGAAATAAATGTCAACAATGATGTTCCAGTGAAACAAATCAAGCAAGACATACAGGAAGCCAAACAACTACTAAAGCGGCAAGTGAAAGAAGTCCAAGCTTCAAGGAAAACAGAAACAAAACTAAAAACTTGAAGAGTTGAACAGGACATGAAGCTTTCTGGACCAACAGAAGGCTAAATGCTTAACAGAATTAGAAGAAGCCAGGATGTAAAACCAGAAACTTCAAAATAGTTTCCAAGTGCCCACTATAACTTCCTTAATGTTGATTCAAACACTTTCCCCACAACAGACATCAAGTTAACTCTACGATAAATTCCTGTTTTCAGCCTCTCTCCCTGCTTGAATAGAGGGATTAGGTTTGTTTCTTGTCAGTTTAATAGAACCTTTTGCGAATCTATGAAATTTTTAAAAAATAACAACAATGCATTTACTAGCTCATTAGACACTTCTTTGAAGGATGAAGTCCATCTGGACGCAGAGATTGGTCAGTCTACAGCTCCAATAGTTTGATTTATGCTGCTTCCCTCTTGATTATAATACTACTAAATTCCTTTCTCCTTTCCACCATTTCTGTAATATCTCCTATCAACTCCTCATTCCCATTCTCTAAAGAACCAACGCTCACTTTTCTTACCCTTTACATTTTTAAGTAATGATAGAAAAACTTGCTATCGATTTTACATTCTTAATTAGCTTCCTCTCATACTGTAATTTTGTCCTTCTGCTTAACCATTTAATCATTCTCCACCATCTCCTATATATTCTGTCCAATCATCTGACCTGCCACTTAACTTTAAACAGTTAAACGTCTTTTATTTCAGTTTGCTGTTTCCCTAACTTCTTCAGTCGACCACAGATTGCAGGACTTCCCTCTAAATTTTTTTCTCTACAGCAGTAATGTTCTTATTCTGAATATTATGAAGTAGCCCTTTAAATGTCTGCCTTTGTTTCTCTGTATTCCCTAGTTTATTTCAGCATTTCAGCAAGACAGCCCAACTAGCACCATCCTTTTATCAACTGTAAACCCTCAAACTTCAAAACAATCTCCTCTCTCACTGTGACTTGGACATCAATGTCTTCTTTGGTAAAGTCAAATTTCAAGTACTTTCTCCCCTAAAAAATATACTTTACTCATAAAATTTGCAATACAAACATTTCAACTGAAACATCAGACAACTTAAGAAAATTTAACTTTTACAATTTTTACAATCTTATTGTTTAGCAAATGCATCCCTTATCACATATGCAGCCTGAGTCCACGACATTACAAATTACAATCAGTGCAATCAACGGAATCTTCTCCTCTCAGCATTTCACTCTGACAGGCCTCATTACCACTTCAATACTTTTAATTTACAAGACACTCTCTGATGTACACAGCCCAAGGTTTTTAAAAGTTTCCAGCTCCATGGTGTACTATGGCTGAAAGGCCTTAGATAGCAAACATTTCCCATTAAGCCTCTGCAGTGGATGCCCCAAACCTTACTACATCCCTCAGTGCGTAGTCCTGGACTTTGGAATGTGCCAGTCCGCAATACTCAGGACAATTCTCACTCCAGAAGCGAGCTTCAGGCAGACTAAGGGGTGACTTTCAGCAAGTGGCTGGTCCCCACAGGTGGAGATGATATTTGTCTCAGAGTGCATCTGGTAACAACCCTTGAGCATTCCAAAGCTGCTCAGGAAAAACATCAATAAAAACCATTGCATTTCTCTTCAGACCTTCTCTGCAAAGAACATTCCACAAGGAGATGGAAAACAGTCTCTTCTCCACTACAGTCACCTTAAGGGAAACGTGCCAAAGGAGTGAGATTTTGGTTGTGCAGAAAGAATCTGAAGGGGGACAGGTGATATGGCACTGCCCAACAGCTTGGAGTGTTCAATGAGTAATGTGGTCAAACCCATCCTTCCTAACACTGGGGACAGGTAGAACCTTAGCATGTAGCAACACTTGGTGTCTGCATACAGAAGGTCTACTCACAGCTTGATACAGCTGCTCCAGAAGTGGCTATCAGGATGGTAGAGGGTTGTACATCGTGTCACTGCGAACAGATAAAGTGGAGATGGATTGGGTGATTGCCACAATGCATAGTGGAGAATGGGTCTGACCTGTACCATGCATAGCAACACGGCAAGGGCCTTGCACTAATGAGCAGGTTCTTACCCAGAATGGAGATGGAGCAGCGCTCCCACATGCTCAGCTGTCAGGCCATGGCTAATTATTCCTTTCAGTTTTTAATACATGTCTTAGCCCCTCTGATCCATATTCTTCAGCACCTTCAGTTAATCTGATCTCATGGTGAACGGGACAAAGGATCAATTCCCAAAGAGCATGGTCTTGCTCTTGCCTTCATTTACCTCAAATTTGGAGATCAGTTTGTTTTAGTCACTGATGCTCACGAGTCTGCACACTGACAGCGGTTCTGAACAGAAAAGAGCAATGTCCATGCACAGGGACTGGAGAGCCTCCAAAAACCTGGAACAGTCAGCCCTTTTACACTTGCATCCTTCCCAATGGACTTGGCAAAAGCTCTATACAACATATGAACAGGGGAAAGAAGGCAGCATTGTCTGACTATAGATTTGATCAGAAAGCTGTTTCCTCACACATTGATGGAAACTGCACAACTGATGTTTGTATACCAATCAAATCTCATCACAGATTCAAAAACAGAAGTTGCTAGAAAAGCTCAGCAGGTCTGGCAGCATCTGTGAAGAGAAATCAGAGTTAATGACTCGGGTCTGAAACGTTAACTCTGATTTTTGCTTCACAGAAGCTGCCAGACCTGCTGAGCTTTTCCAGCAACTTCTGTTTTTGTTTCTGATTTACAGCATCCACAGTTCTTTTGGTTTTCATTCCCTTTACAGATTCCCTCCTTAAACTCTATTTTGGACAGTGCAGCCATCACATGTCATGCAATATTCTGTCAAAGGCCTTCTCCTGGTGCAGACTGATGAGGCAGGTCCCCTCCCACCCTCCTCTCCCCACCATAGGAGGTCATATTCCTGAGCAGCACAAAGCTCTCAGAAACCTTCCTGCCGTGCACAGCACAGATCTGGTCAGGATGAATCTCAACTCCAGAGAACATGTGACCCAACTGACCACATTTGGACCAGAAGTCTGCAGTCCACATTCAGCAGTGAGATGCGTTTCTAATTTCTCCCCTCCCCCTCCTCCTGCTTGTGGAAGTAGGTAATGATTCCTTTCCTTATGAAATTGTATAAGCTGCCAGTCAGAAACATGCTCTGTACACCTCCAACAGGCTTTGCTTGATCAAGTCCCACAATAATGAATATAACTCATCATTTTACTCTTCTCAAAAGACTCAAGTGCCTTATTAGTTCCCCCAGTAATGGTAGTTTGTCTAGACCCTGCCACATCGAAGACCTCTGTCACAGAGGGCAGGAAGGACTGGGAGGTAATCTGTCGAGTTCATACCATACAGTCCGTCATAAAAGAGTTTATTGATCCTCAAAATGTTAGATTGCAATGACTTCACTAAGTCATCCTCTTCCTTCAGGTTGTTAATCAGAGCTCTCTCTATATCTCCTGGAAGAAGAAATGCAAACTTGTCTCATCCCACTTCACTAAGCAGACTCCGGACCGGAGATGATCTTAGAGGTTTCTGAGGCAATAAATAGGCTTGCTCACTCCTCATCTGAGATCCTCAGAGATGCCCACTGACTGCAGCTGGAGAAGATTGTGCGCATTTTGCTGGAGTCAGCACATGTCCTTCTGCTCCTCTCTCACCTTCTGAACACTTTTGAAGAAGAACCTCGTGATGCTCATCTTGATTGCCTCCAACTAGAGTCCTGGAGATTCCAAGAGCCTTATCACTTTTGGAACCTCTTTTAAGTTCCTCCCTATTTCCCGAGGTCTGTTTCCTTGTTCTTCTGCCCGCCCTCCAGTCTTCCTGTAGGTGACAGTCAGGGAGCAGATGACGGTGGTCAGAGAAAACCAACCTGACATGGTGTACGGTGTGTTCATGGTCAGATCTAACAAACAGTATGTCTATCCTGGAGCAGACAGACCTGTCTGGCCTTGAGTAGGTGCATCTAAACAGCATAAAATCTACAGGGTTGCTGAAAATATTCTGCAGCTTGGCATCTTTTACCATTTCTATAAGGAGTGCCAGATTGTCTAGCTGCAGCAATGATGTTGCTGAAGTCACTGCCTAGGTGCCAGCAACGATGGGCACTGCCAAAGGACATCCAGTTGCCCGTGGTTTAGAGACAAGAAGAACATTAATTAACCGAAGCAGGGCAATTTTGTACATTACGTCTGCTACAAGGAAATGCTCATTCATCTCTCCTGAATGTTAGAGATAGTGAAGTTGCCTCCTTGCAGAGAATACCCCGTCCAGAGGAATGAGAGTTCACCAGATCGATGGCCCCTGAGACTACTATTGTAGCCAGGAGACAAGGTGTGGTATCACACGCAACTGCTTTAACATTGGCATGGTAATCTAAAGTTCAATCATCGCAGAGTCGACTTAACATTATGCACATTGATGAAGCGATCTTTAAACGTGTTTTTTCCCCACAATTATCCTCACCATTTTTCTTTTACCATTCCAGTACTCAGGGCTGTTCCTGCATCTCTGTGGTGATTAAAAATTGTTTCACCTGTATTAGATTAAGGAAACCGCTTTGGTCTGACACATTTGAATTAAAGAGCTCCCTGGTGTTATCAGTGGTTTCTTGCAAAGGGACAGGATTTAGACTGCTCCCCCATTGTAGACTCCTCCTTTGATCCGATTGGTTTGGTGGAAGGCTTGGTGGGTGGATAGTTGCAGGTCTGATTAGTTCTGGTCACATTTACATTCATATGCACATGTTCCTCCTTATTTTTTGCTGCTTGCTGCGGCAGCATTTTGGGCAGCTCTTGGAGAGGGGTCTGTCCCACCACATCAGTCACAGCACTTAGTTTGCTTGCAAACCTTTGTCAAGTGGCCTTCCTGCTTGAGGTTCTTGTAAAAGACAGATCTGCAACAAGAGTGACAAACTTTGAGCTGCCCAGGACAGACCCAGCAGCCACGGTAACTCAGCAATGCAGCTGGATAGAGCATCACTCCTTTTCTATTCACCTTCAGAGTTATCTCAACTTGTCTTTTGCTGGTCCAGATCTCAAATATGTCCGTAACGTCAATTCCCGAACCTGTTGGTGTATATGGTTAGGAATGTGAGTACACCCTGAATGGGTTGGTGGAATATTGCTGTCACGTTGTCACCACCGAATCCAAGAACTGAAAAGGTACGATCTACTGGGGTACTTCCTTCGCCATCCTTCATCAACACCCATTGGGGCACAATTGGTTATAGGGAACATTATCCAACTCAAGGTCTCTCCACTCCCAGTTAAGATCCAAAGTACTTATTACATTTCTGAGCTATGTCCCCTGTCTCAATGCACACACGTCCTTTTAGCACCTACACAGCTACACTTCTGCTTTTACCACTGTTTTGCTCCCATTTTCTATCTTTATGTCTTTATTATAAACTAACTTATAAAAGAGCATCTTAAAAATTCAGATTTTTTGGTATCATAATGGAAACATGACATTCCGCAAACAATTTGTCAGGGCCATAAATGTTCCTCAGTAGTACTTAGTATGCAGTTAAATATCCAATTACACTGCATTCAATAGCGTGCAACATTTTCCAAGGGTTTCTGCAGTGAGACTAAAAATATTAAACATTGTTAATTCATTAATTTCTAATTGATTTCACTGCATCCCTTTTAAAAGCCCAGAATTGCTGATAATCACTCCAAAGTTTCCCTGTTTAACTGCATGTGTACACTTGAGAAAAAAATGACAGCAAAGCCTGACATTTTCCTGATTACTATCACAAATCTCAGCTCCAAGTAAACCTGGTTGTTGTGACGGATTCCACTGACTTTTCTGCATTATTCAGAAGCAAAACTAAACATGGTTATTGTGCATAGCACCACCAAGTGGCTGATACCAAACAAAATTAGTCATATCATTCGATATGGGAAGTTGTAGTAACACCATGCAAGAACAAATATCATACCTGGTGGTATCTGCTGGTCTCAGGAAATGGTCTACTTCATGCAAGCTGTATGTTATTTCTGAACTGAACATTGTGTTTCTAGTTGTACAGGATGATTCATGAATGGCGGTCTCTTCCACAGCTGGCACAGATGACCAGTGATGGTTCAAGGTTACTGAGGTTTTTTCCTGCATCTGGTCATTAATTTTGTCCCCTGCCTTTCCCATGCTCTTCTTGAGTGCCTGTCTGCAGGCACAATGGACAGCAGTGAGGAGCTCCTGTTAGGGACTCTGATCCTGGTCAACCTGTCTCATATCTCAATATCGCAGATATCGGGGACCTGCTGGTTTTGGCTGACCGGGAGGTCGACATAGAGCATGCCTTTGGATGTGGTGGTCGACATACAGCATGCCTTTGGAATGTGGTGGTCAACACTGCACAATAGCTGATACCCTAGGAGGCCCTCGATGTCCTCAGGGCACGGAGCCAGGAGTAGCACTGGGCCCCGTGATCTCAGTGCCTGCTGTCATCCATCTGATGCACATTATCCAGACAGGAGTTGTTGCGATTCAAGTGGGTAAACATGATGAGGATCTTTTAAGGTTTTTGAAAAGATTTGTAGCTCAGATTGTGGGTGAGGTTGTTGACTTGCTCGCCGAGCTGGCTTATTTTCATTCAGACGTTTTGTCACCATGCTAGGTAACATCATCAGTGAGGCCTCCGATGAAGCGATGTTATTCTACTCCGTTTGGAATTTATACTGTCTGGTCCATTATGGTGAGTACTTGGGTTTGTATATCGGGACCAATTCTATATGTTTGTCGATTGCCTTATGGGTTGAGAACCATGCCTCTAGGAATTCCCGTGTGTATCTATGTTTGGCTTGGGCTACCATGGTTACCTTGTCCCAGTTAAACTGATGACCTTCATTGTCCGAGCATACTGATATCAGGGGAAGTTTGTCATGTCATTTTGCTGCTAGCTGATGTTCGTGTATTCTGATGGCTAGTTTCCTTCCTGTCTGTCCGATGCAATGTTTGTGGCAGTCGTTGCATGGTATTTTATAAACTATGTTGGTTCTGCATGTTTTGGGAATGGGTTTTTTAATCCTGGTGAGTGTTTGTCGTAGCGTGGCTGTGGGCTACCATGATTCTTCATGGTCTTAGGAGTCTTGCTGTCAGTCCTGATATGTTCTTGATGTAGGGCAGTGTGGCCAGTGTGTTAGAGTGTACTGTGTCCTCTTGCTGTTATCTATTTAGTAGGCATCTGAGGATGAAGTTGGGGGGGATATCTGTTCACAGCGAAGATTTTGTATAGGTGTTCTTCCTCTTTCCTGCATAGTTCTGGCGCGTTGCAGTGAGTGATGACCCATATAATACAGCTTTATTTGGACGTTGGGGTGATTGCTGTGGAAGTTGAGGATTTGGTCAGTGTGGGTTGCTTTCCTGTATACCGAGGTGTAGAACTCCCCATTGGTCTGTCGCTCCATTTCTGGACGTCAGAGTTGAAGTTGATTGTTGTTTTCTTCTTCTCTCGTGAATTTAATCCCAGCAAATACGTTGTTGATGAGTTGGTGGGTCTCTTCTAGTTTGGTGCGTTTAATGATGATAAATGTGTCGTCCACATACCGAATCCACAGTTTAGGTTGAATGAAGGGGAAGGAAGTGTGTTCTAGTCTTTGTATGACTGCCTCTGCAATGAGCCCTGAGATGGGTGACCCCATGGATGTGCCATTGATTTGTTTGTATGCTTAACCATTAAAGACAAAGTGTTTGGTGAGGCACAAGTCTAGTAGTTTGAGTATGTTGTCATTGTCGATGGAGCTGCTGGTCTGCTTCCTCTAGTAATGTGGCCAGTGGGATGTCAATTGATGTGAATAAAGCTGTGACGTCTAAGGATACCATAATCTCGTCATCATTGATTTTTATGTTAGAAAGTATTCAGGAATTCTTGGGTTGAGTGGATGGAATGGGGTGATCCGTGGACTAGGTGTTTCAGTCTTTGTTGCAGGTCCTTGGCCAGTTTGTGTGAAAATGTGCCCAGTAGGGAAACAATGGGTCTGAGAGGGATGTCTGGTTTGTATACTTTAGGAAGTCTGTAGAAGTGGTGGGTGTTCATGCTTTCTGGTTTCATTCTCATGTAGTCCATCTTGGTTATCTGCTCTGCATCCTTTAGTCTCTTCAAGTATCTGGGTGATCCTATTACCAAGCTGTGGTGTTGGGTCTATCACCACCTGTTGGTAAGTGTTTGTGTCTGCAAGCAGCACCTGTGCTTTCTCAGCATCGTCTGGCTTGTTCATAAATGACAGTCATGTGACCTTCGTCCGCTGGTAGGATTATAATGTTCTTGTCTTCCTTGAGATTTTCTAGTGTTTTCTGTCTGATGTGTTCAGGGTGTCCCATTCGTTCCTTCGGCTTAGTGTGGGGATTATAGTTTGTCGGATGGATTGTTGTGTTTTGTCCATGAGTCTGTTGACTTTTAATGCAGTTTCCAGAGTGGCCATGAAGTCTGTTCTGTTTGCATCTTTGTGGTTATAGTTCAGTCAGCGTAATAGGACAGCTTTCTCAGTTTCTGTGAGTCATCTACTAGATAGGTTTCTTATCCACATGTCCAGTTTGTTATTTGTCCTTGTCTTTGTGGTGTATTAGGTTGGTGAGTTTCTCTGTAGCTTGTGTCTCTTCTTTGTTTTGGTCCTGTGCTGTTTGATGGTGATGGCCTGTTCTAGGGTTGTAGTCCACTGCTGGTCCATAATGTTTAGGTACTTTGATTTTTGGTGCAAAATTTCCCATTTGTACTTGTAGAGTCAGTTATGGGCATCGTTAGTCATTCCTTGTAGATTTCTGTGTCCATTCTATTCAGCTATTTTATAGCCTGTGGGTTGTTCAGTGGAGGTTTGTACTTCACACTGTGGGGCAGTACCTGGTTCCTGAGGCATTTGTGTAGAAAGTGAAGTTGTTCGCGGGTAGAGCTCAGTTGGTTGGCAAAGGTTTCCCATTGTTGGGCAATATTTGGTGTGTTGCGCCTGTAGGTGTTTAAGGTTTTAGCAAAGATTTGTAGCTCGGGTTTTGGGTGAGGTTGTTGACTTGCTCGCCGAGCTGGTTTGTTTTCTTTCATACGTTTCGTCACCATGCGAGGTGACATCATCAGTGAGGCCTCCGATGAAGCGATGTTGTTCTACTCCGCTTGGGATTTATACAGTCCGGTCCGTTATGGTGAGTTGTGTCATTTCCAGTTTTGTTCTGTATGGGTTTGTATATCGGAGGCCTCACTGAAGATGTTACCTAGCATGGTGACAAAATGCCTGAATGAAAACAAACCAGCTCCGTGTGCGAGTCAACAGCCTCAATGATGAGGATCTGTGTGCACCGCAGTATTTCTGCTTAAGGCACTCCTTAGTATTCACCCTTTCAGACCCTTTAACCCTTTTAAGTGGATGGATAGTATACTTTGACCCATAGTTTTGACCATTCTAACACCAATTATCAGTCCAAACTCCTCACAGACCCAGGAGAAATGGTCTACAAGTCATTGCAAATGAATTTCAGGCTGCCAGCATGGTATCATCAGCAAGTAGCCACTCACCAGGATATTATGCATTTCAGTCTTAATGCACAGATCTGTCAAGCTGAACAGCTTGTTATCAGCTTTGAATAACCCACAGCTAAACACCCACAGATGAGTAGCTGAAAGTGTACAATATCTGCATGGAGAATAATATGCCGAAGAATTGGTGCCAAGACACAATGGACTCCACCCACTCCCCACTGCTGATGTGAAAGCCTCTGATGACGCTCCATTGTAATTGATGGAACAAAGTACATTCTCTTGAAAAGAAAGAATGATTCCCAGAAGTCCAGGCAGGCATCTGATTTTCCACAGCATTTTACACAGTCCAACTCTGCTGACAAGGTTAAAGGCTTTGGTGAGGTCTATGAAGACAACACAGAACAGATTGTGCCATTTGTGGCACTTTCCTTGTAACTGCCAAAGTAAGAAATTCATGTAAGCCGTGGTTCTGATGAAGAGTCATCGAGACTCAAAACGTTAACTTGCTTTCTGTCCATGGATACTGCTTGACCCGCTGTGATCTCCAGCATTTTTGTTTTCAGTACAGATTCCAGCATGTGCAGAAATTTGCTTCTCCAGTTGTCGATCTTTCAGCTCTGAAGCTGAAGTGAGACTCAGGATAAATGTGGAACACCACTGTGTGCAACCCAGTCAGAGCAAACTGAGAAAAGATCTTCCTTACAGTACTTAATAAACTTAACATTATTTGTTACAGTCTCTGCAATTCCCTTTGCTTTTATATAATATGACTACTTTTACATCCCATGTCTTAAGGTACAAAACTTTCCTTCCAGCAGAGACAGAAAAGTTCATGGAGATGCTACTGCACTGCTGGTTTTCCATTTCTGCTGATTTTAGCTGGAATGCCATCATTTGCTGGGGCTTTATCACTGACACACCAGTCAATGTCCTGGTTAAGCTTAAGTATGATGGGGTCACTGTCTAACTCCTCCATGGCAGGAAGGTCTGGAATGGTACTAAGAGCTTCCTTTAAGACAATGATCTCCATTATGTAGGATTCAAGATAGCGCTCCACCCACCATTTCATCTGCTTGCTTGCTTCGGCGATGATCATCCCTGTCTTCGTATTCAAAGGGGGGTGGGGGGGGTTTAATTGTTGCTAGTCCTGTTGCTTTCCTGACTTCTTCATAAATCCCTCCAGCATATAGGGATTCAGCAGCAGACTGTATGCTGCTTTCAATTAGTCCTACTTAGAGCAGAGCTGAGCATTCTGCTGAGATACAATTCTAGCAGCTGTCAGAGCATCTGGACTTGGTTTGCTCGTGGCCTGCTGTGATCCATGAGGACTCTCCTCTCCAGTAATGAGCTCTATTTTAATCTAATTGGCCCCAAACTAGTCCACATTCCTCTAACCTCTTTTCTCATATGAAGTAAGTGCAGGTTTATAGATGCTGTCGTACAGATGATTCATTCTAGTTCTGGAAGTTGTGGCCCAAAACAGTCTGACTGAAGTTGTTGAGGAACTTCTGGTCCTATCTGCACCAGTGTTATAGCAAGCATTGATCTGAGGATGACATTTATTCTTGGAGTGGTAGTTTCTTTGCTGAAACCTGATCTCACTACACAACAAGAAGTGGTCAATGTCAGAGTCGGCATTGTAACAGTTATGAGTGAAGATGACTCTGTTGAAGGTGCTACATCTGATGATGATATGATCAAGCTGTTTCCAGCAGCAGTCATTTCACTGTGGGGGAGGACATGGCGGCACCATGATTGGCATTATTGCCTCACAACGTCAGGGACCTGGGTTCAATTCTGATCTTGGGTGACTGTCTGGTGGACGTTGCACATTCTCCGTGTGGTTTCCGGTTTCCTCTCACAGTCCAAAGATGTGCAGGTTAGGTGGATTGGCCATGGGAAATGTGGATTACGGGGATAGGTGGGGTGGGTCTGGGTTGGATGCTCTTCCAAGGATTAGTGTAGACTCATTGCTGAATGGCCTCTTTCTGCACTGTAGGGATTGTTTGATTCTGTAAAATATCTAGGAAACCCTTCGGAGCATCAAATTGGAAGGCACAGCAAATGCAATGCTTCAGTATCCTTTGTTATTTATTTCACCAATTTCTCGGTGCCCAATGCCTGTTGGCCAACCTGTGTAGTGTTCAAATCCCCTTGAAAGTTAGAGACCCTTGGTGCTGGGTTTCCCGGTGATGACAATCTCAAGTACGTCACTGAATTAAACCTTGACATTTGGTGGAGCTGAATGTCACATATAGAGATCCACATGAAGTTACTTGGTCCCACAATTGTTGACAAAGAGTAAGAAACTGCTTTGAGCCTTCAATGGGGACGTTCAATCATGTGTAAATTGCTTTTTGCTGTTTGTGTATTACTTCAAGCTTTTCCCTGTCAGAAGACGGTGTAGTGTTTCTCTTTAAGGGATCACTTTGAGTCTAGTTTCTTGCAGCGCAGTACTGTCCACATTCAGATATCTAACGTCTTTGTCCATCACGTCTATCTTGTATGCATCAACTACCTGCAGCAAGTCATTGGTAAGGCCAGGATGCAAGGTCCTTATGTCCCAGCTTGTTGTGCAAAAAACACCATGATGCCTCCTCCAGAGGTCCCTAGCATCACAGATGCCAGTTTTCAGCCAGTGATAACAAGAAATGGTTGGAGGCAATGGATACTGCAAAAGCTATGGGTCCTAATAGTGACGACATGCATTTCAGAATTTGCCATGTCCCTAGTCAAGCTGTCCCAGAACAGCAAAAACGTTGGCATCAAAGTGTACTCGACAGTGCTATCAAGCAGAACTTGCTCAACAATAACCTGCTTACTGATGTTCAGTTCAGGTTCCACCAGAGCCACTCAGCTGTAGTAGTACAGGCTTGAATAAATAGTATAGACACTAAGAGGTGTGCAAACACCAGGAACACCCTTCCCCCAACTTTGGCATCACTAATATTATCTAAAATGCAAGGTTTAAACCAGCATTATTTGGAACCAGCTCTTCTGCAGGAGATTCAGGAAAGCTGTCTGGCAGATGACAGATTACTGACCAGAGGACTCCACTCTGTCAGGAATTACTTCCTTGACCTTATTCTCTCCTAAGTCACTAACATGGCAGTAAGGCTGTTTACCTTATGCAGGGAGTCTGGCTTTGGGCACCATGATGACACTACACACTGTTGTGTCTATATAATGCGCGCCTGAAGGCCCAGCCAGAGGCCGTGATTTTTAGGCTGAGCTCTTGGATATCCAGTTCATCAGTGTCACCATGAGGAGGCACTAAATAGGGCTTGCTGATGAAGGTACACTGTACCGATGAGGATAGGCTTATGCACTATGTTCTCTTTTGGCTTTGGTTATACAGCTATCAAGCACTGAGAGCTGAAAGCAAGAGACATGCAGACTAACCACTACACACACATTACACTAACATGTCACATTAACTGGAAATACACAAATGTCAAATATATGTGTAGAAACAGTAATGTTACTAATAGAATCTACTATCAAGCCAAAAGGATATTCTGCCTAACACACAAATCAGTAATCCATAAGGTTCAGTGTCGGTGTAGCGCCATGACTATAAGCCATTTGTCCCAAAGACTAGTAAATCATATCAAAAGATCATGACTAGCAAGGTAGCAGCCTATCAATCCAGTCTGTGCTCGCAAAACCCACAGGAGCGTCCAATATTAGATGTGATCAGCCTCATTTGCTAAATAATCCCGAATGAGCAATGTATTATGCTGACAACCAATTTAGGATTGTCACTCAAGCTTACAAAGTGGTGCAGATGTATGTACTGAAAACTACATAGGTTAATACACAGGACCCTGTTCTTTGCAATCAGAAAGAACATGTACACACATTACCCCTGTTTTATCTTAACAAAACAGGTGACGTCTGTTTTCTCGTTAACTTTTTTTTCGAGCAATGCTTTGACCAATCAGAGTTAACCTGTCTGATCTAAAATTTAAACAGAAGATTGGCAGTAAACTTTAATCACCATTAACTGGTACATTTTTCATGACAACAAGTCTACAAATAAAATAGATTCTCCTCCCATACATCACAAATGTTCCTTTCACTTTACTTCCATATTTCTTATGAATTGACCCGATGAGTACAAGATGACAAACTTTGACAAAGTGTGTCTGTTTTCAGTTATATTCAAGTTCCATACTACCAAATGATTATAAATACCAAATGGTTAACAATGGAGCAACAGAACATATTTTCACAATGTATCTTGCAGAAACCTGAAGAAAACTTTTAATTCTAAACTAACAGGTTACAAACCCTTAGCTTGGGAATTTTGGACAAGGCAGTTTCACCTGAACCATATCATAGCTTGGAAAAATTGAGCCATTTGTCCTGCATGTGCCACAGCACTAGCTCTGTTGACCTGATGCTGCATTTCACTGCAGCATCTTCACAATGGTTCTCACTTCCAAACCTACACAATACTGGTTTAGTGCTCCTCATAACAACAGTCCAGAATGGGTAGCAAGTCAACAGTTTACACGCAGAAAAGTTATGGAGAAAGAAATCTCCCCACCTAGCTCCTGTCTTTTCAGTAAAAAGCAACTTTCACAAAGATATAAATTTTGAATAGTTGGAAAACGCCACAATGTCAGATCTCCAAAAAATAATGGTAAATGACAATACATGTTGCAACAAGTGAAGGCTGTGTATCAATAGGACAAGCACTGTCAAGAGTAAAGGTCAGGTCAGATACAAAGGTATAGTTTCCTTCTTTTAACACAGTTTTAAAATCTGCTTTAAACTCATACTGACTATTTTTTGTTAAGACTAATGAATAAGAATATTCTTCAGATCTGTATATGTCACTGCAATCTGTAGAATATGAGAATCAAAATCGGAAATTGCCGGAAAAATTCAGCAGGTCTGGCAGCATCTGTGGAGAGAAAGCAAAGTTAACATTTCAAGTCCACTGACCTTTTTTCAGAACTTAAAAGAATGAGAGCATATAAGAACGATGAGTTATTAGCGAATTAAAATTGATTAACATTGAACGCAACCATATCTGCCCACCTGATCTCAGATTTATATTCCACAAGTCTTCGCTGTGTCGCTGAGATGTGCACATTATGATAATCAGTAATGCTCTTCACCGCATTCCTTAGAGCACACAACTGGAAACAGAAACCACTGCAGAATAGTCACTTGAACAGACATTTAACACCAGTTAAGTAGATTTGATTGGTTTCATACTCCAAGGACAAGAAACTAATAAAAATGAAATGAAATGAGAAACCTCTGTTTTAAAAAAAATTAAAAATTGGTTGTATGTTTTGAAAGCAAGTAACCTGACATTGTGTAAACAACTGTTTAAACATGCAGTTGTCAGAGCCTGAGTTGCAGAAAATTTTGAGCTAAGGGAGTGTACAAATGCAGCCCTGATTGGTAACAAGATGTTGTGTGGTTTATGGACTAGTGACCAGTTGTTGATGACAAAGACATTGTGCCTGCCAACAATCATGTGATTGGTTCTCAGGTGAGCAGCTTGGGGCTGGGATCAACTTAGAGAGAAATATTCAGTTCATTCTCAGCGCAGGTCTGTCTGTTTTCTGCAATCAAAGTTATCTTCAAACCTGAAGTAAATCAGTTTATCTTTCCTGCAAAAGTGTTGTAAGCTATGACTTTTAACTGATAAGTCACATGCTTTTTTATAACTGAACTGCAACTTTGTGTCTCTTAACAACTAGCAACAGAATCTAGAGAGAGATGACTGAAGCAATGTTCTGGCCAGCAGAACAGTCATAAGGATCATCTCAGCAACAGAACCTGGGAACAAAGACTATTGATCTGTCTTTCCTGTTTCTTCCTTCTGCCCATTATCTACTTTTCCTGTCTGTTTGTCTGTCTGTGTGTAAGGGGGAGTTCATAAGGGGAATTAGAATTTCAATTAGTAATGTTATATGCCAATGGTTCATAACTGTTTACCTGTAGCTGAAGTCTAATTACTTATAATAAATAGTCATTCTTGTTCAGCATAAGAGAGAGATGACCTAAGATCAGGATGCAGAGGTGATTTGAGTAAAAATAAGAAATTACAAAAGTCAAGAAAACACACGTGGGAGTAATGTGCAGACCTCCTAATAGTGGCAACATGGTACGGTGAAGAATAAAGAAATAAATAATGGAAACATGTCAGAAAGTTTCAGCAATAATCATGTGGGATTTTAATTTTCATACAGATGAGAAAAATCAGATGGACAAAGGTAACCTAGAAGAGTTCATAGCATGTTTTCAGTTAGTGTCTTAGAACAGTATGCTCTGGAGCCAATCAGTGAACAGACTATATTAGAACAGGTTTTATTCAATGAGGTAGGATTAACGGATGATTTCATCGTGAAAGCACCTTTAGGTAGCAGCAACTAAACGACTGAATTTTTCATTCAGTTTGAAGGGAGAGGAGTAAATCCCAGACTGGTATTTTAAATTTTAAATAGGACAGTTATGAGGGGATAAAAGCAGAGCAGGCTAAAGGGAATTGGTAAATTTGGTTCCCTAGGTCAACAGAAATGAAGCAACAGGTATTTAAGACAATATTTCAGAATGCACAGAATAGATAAATTCCAAATAGAAAGAAAAAGATCCAACACAACATCCACATTACAAAATAAAAATGCAGATGCTGGAGATCTGAAACAAAGACAGCTGTGGGAAGATGTTCTGAAAAAGAGTCACTGGACTTGAAACGTTAACTCTGCTTGCTTCCCCCAGATGCTGCCAGACCTGCAGAGTTTCACTGGAGATTTCTGTTTTTGTTGCAGACCTACCATCTGTAGATAATTTAAAAAATTAAAGATATAATCAAATTTAAAGAAATAATATACAGTCATGTAAAGATGGATGGTAGGTCAGATGTTTGGACAGAATAGAAAAAAAAACTGCGAAGAATACAAGGATGGAAAAATCGGAGAATGAGAGAGAATGTTGGCTAGAAATATAAAAACAGATTGTAAGAGTTTCTATCTATTTTTGGAATTAACAAGGTGAACACTGGTCCTATACAAAGTGAGTCTGTGGAATTAATAATGAAAAATAGGGAGATGGCAGAGGAATTCAACATGTATTTAGCATCAGTGTTCACTCGAGGGAATACAAGTAATAACACAGAAATAATTGTAAATCGGGAAATGGAAAGGTGGGAGGAACTCAAGAACATTACCAGGGAAATAGTGCCAGACAAACTGTTGGGCCTGTGAGCTTACAAATCAACTGGTCCTGATGAACTTGACCCTAGGGTCTTAAAATAAGTGGCTACTGGGATAGCTAATGCATTAGATTTAATTTTCCATTTGGGGAAGACTTCATTAGATTATAAAGTAGGGTATGTAACTCCTTTATTCAAAAAGTGTGGGAAGGCAGGTAACTAAAGACCACTTAGCTTAACAGCTATCATAGGGAAGATGTTAGAAGCTGTTATTAATTGCAAGTTCAAGATAATCAGGCAGAATCAACAAGATTAATGCAAGTAAAATCAAATTTAATGCATTTATTAAAGTTCTTGCAAGAAATAACGTCCTGTGAACTAAAAGGAACCTGTCTATGTATTGTACTCAGATTTCTAGAAGGCTCCACAGCAAAAGTTATTGGGGTATAAGGGGGTAAAATAGTGGCATGGTTAGGAAACAGCAGGCACAAGTGGATAATTTAATGGATGGTAAAAAGGTACAGTTACTAAACTTGCTGATGACATAAAAATAGGCAGGGCATTAGAAGGTTACAAAGGGATATAAGTAATTATTCATGTGGGGAAAGGTCTAGCAAATGGAGTATCGTGTTGGAAAATGTGAAATTGTCCATTTTGACAGCAAAAATATAAGAGAAGCATTTCATCTAATGATGAATTACTCCAGAGTTCTGAGATGCAGAGGGACCTGGATGTCCTATTGCCTGAATCACATGCAGTTGCGGCAAATGATCAGGAAACCTAATAGAATGTTGTCATTTATTGCGAGAGAAATTGAAATCAAAGTAATAAGGTTATGTTTTGGTTATAAGGTGTGTTGATGAGCACACATCTGGAGTACTGTGTACAGTACGGATTCTCTTATTTAAGGAATGGATTAAACAAACTGGAAGCAGTTCAGAGAAAGTTTAACAGACTAATACCTGGAAGGGCAGGTTGTCTTATGAGGAAAGGTTGGACAAACTAGGTTTATATCAGCTGGGATTATAAAAGTAAGAGGTGACTTTGATTGAAAGATATCAAGACTCTTAGGAGTCTTTACAGGGTAGTTGTGGGAAAAAAGTTTCCTCTTGTGGGCAAATCTATTAATAGAGGGAATTGTTTAAAATTAAGATGTCATCCATTTAAGACAGACAAGGAGACTTTTTATCTCACAGAGGATTGTGTGCATTTGGAATTCTTCTCCTGAAATGGTGGCGGAAGCAGAAGCTTTGAATATTTTTTAAGGCAGAAGCAATTAGATTCGTGGTAAGCAAAGGGTTAAAAGGTTATTGAGGATAGGAAGAATTGGAATAATCACATCAGTATGACCTTATTGAATGGTCAAGGATGCTTGAGTCGATGGGTGATCAAATTTGTATGTTTGCATGAAACTCTCACTGATTGTGTAAAACCCATTTGTATCAAGTGTCTTGTTTGTAGTGAAGGGGTGGTTAACATTCAACTTCCCTTCCAATCGCCTATCAATTTCAGTTCAAAGGCAGTTAGATGATCAACAAATGCTGGCCTTGCCACATCCCATGAAGGAATAAAATGTGTTGGCTTGTTAAAGGATCAGCTTCATCTATCCATGTAACACTGCATGTTGCAGGAAAGCCACTTTAGGAGCTTTGCTTGCCCTGCCTGCAAACCCACTATCAAAGAACTGTACTGTCTGTATATTATACTGAAAGCAGTGACTGAGAATTCAGCATTTGATAAATTAACACAGTGTTAGAAAAGGAATTGTTTTGTTAATACCATTTGATATTGAGCTACACTATTGGGTCTTCACTTGATGTCCTATTGGAACATCTGAAGTTTTATCGCTGCCTGCAAGTTAGGAAACACATTTGAAATCTTCAGCTGCTAGGCTCTTTCACTCCTGGCTCTAACAGCTTACGTGACATTTGGGGTTATATGGTCACTTCCTCACACTTCATTCTCATACCTTGTCAGAGTAAAGGCCGGCAAGATTTTTTTGGTGGCGAAATAGGTACTGGTCATACAGCTGGGCTAATTTGGCTGCCAACACATGCTCACGGCTAAACATGGGGTGGTGTGTGAACACTATGCCAGCAATATCGATGTCCAGCTGAAAACGTCCCTGTAGTTCCATTGAGCCAGCAATGTATCGATTATTATCCATAGACTTCTCAGCCTGCAATTACAACATAAACAGAATCTGTAAAAGTTAAGGAGTCTTCCACAAATATACAAACTCGTGCTCCCAGAAATTATAGCTGTTGTTTTACACTTCAAGCTTAAGTGTGTTAGCTGCATAGTGTCAATTCTTCCAATTAAATGGCTTCTCAGTTATTGTATCCAGGAAATTAGGTCATCCAAAAACAGCATATTTGATCAATGTCACTCACAGGGAGTTGTAAAGATCTGAACATGGTACTATTAACAAAACTAAGAGCACAAGGAATTAGTGCTGGCTTTACATTACAGGTAACTAATTGGATGGGAGAGAAACTTGGATGGGACACAAAAATAGATAAAGGGTATGTTCTTTTGTTGCTGGAATGTGGTAATTGGTGCTACAAAAGGATCTGGATTAACTTCTTTGTTTTTCACTAAATATATTATTGACTTTTCTTAACGGCCTGGTCAATAAATGGCAGCCTTGCCAGCAGCACTCATATCACATGACTGCCTTTTTACATTACAATTTTTCAGACAGGAAGTGCACTCTAACAAAACTGTCATAGCAAATGGTCTTTACCAGCTTCCTTGATGTTTCTGTGGGTAAGTCCACTGTCTAATGTGGTATTGAGCTATATCAGCTAATTCAGACAAGCGAGTTCATTGCAACAAGAGGAACAGAACAGCAAGACGACAATCAACAACTGCATCCCTGAATGAATGAAGAGGTATGGCGAAACACCAGTCCATATTCCTTGTTTTAACTGTGATCTTTGGGCCTCCATCGGAAAATATGCTTGAGCAAATGATGACAGGATCAAGTATCTGATATCTCCCATTTCCACACTACGCTATAACACTCAAAGCCTAGGTTAAGAAGTGAAAACTAATAATTCTACTGGCACCACAGAAGGCTTCTGGCACTGGTACACTGCACCCCAGCAAAAATGAATATATAAAAATGGGAAAGAGGGAAACTTTCCTTACTTCAGATGCATATTTATCCCTCCTCTGCAACTATACAATGTTAACAACACAAAACAGTTTGAGGCTGAATGTGAGGAGGCACTGACTTATAGTAGCTGGCAAAAGAAGCAATGGTGACATGATGAGAAATATTTCATGCACGATTGGTTAAGATCTAGGATGTGCTGCCAGATACTATGGTTGAGGCAGATTCAGTCAGGGCATTATCAGAAAAGGAAGACTGAGCAGGATATGGGGAGAATCCAAGGGAATACCTGTTGGTGAACTGCTCATTAGGTCAGCCGATATAGGCACAATGACCTAAATGGCTTTATTCACTGCTAGAACAACTCTGTATATTGGTAATTCATAAATAAATAAGACTAGAAGCTATGGAACTATTTGGGAACTGAAAACTGGAGGGCAGGGAGAGAAAGGCCATGTTAACATTGAAGTCATTATAATGAATCCAGAGCTTGTGGGTGAGCTAAGCTACATTTGAAATGTCTTACCAAGCTGATTCCACTTTCAGGCAGAGAGGTCAATTGTCCAATGAAGCTCAAAGAACCATAACACACAACCTGAAAGTTGTCTAATCCTGGAATAACTGACTTACAATGATTTTTGACCAACAGCGAGGTAATCTGTGGCTCTTCCCATTGTCCAAGAATGTGTAGCAAGAATTATTGACTCAGGCATTACGCTGTGCACACAAATTGCTCCTTGTCATGTCAACTAAGCAAACATAAAAGATACAAATACATTTAATGTTTCATTGAGCTTTTCATATCAGAAACTCAATGCATACCTAACATTGGAAGACAACGGTCTGCAGCTCCCACATTTGCACAGTGACCTGTAAGTATATGCAGGAATGTGACCTGTGATGTGAAATGCAGCATTTTCTTGGGGTGGGAGCTGTAATGGTGGCTTCCAAGGAAAATTTTACTTGCTCAAAGTAGCATGTAAACTTTGGTGTCCAATGTAGATAAGGGTAAGATGACATATCTCAGATTTCCTAATCAAGGCATGATATTGACCACTTTGGGAAGTCTTCATGTCACACTGTGAGGGAAGAATGTGAAGCTTCACTGTGGTGGATGTGAGGACCCAAGAGTTCCTTCAATAAAATTGATTTTGTTTCTGAAATTCCTCAGAAAACTTCTTTTCATAGATCACACATGGAGATCGCTGGGAATGGAGTCCTTGTGGCCTTGCTTTAATTCCAAAGCCAATAACTACAATTTTGGCTGAAAGCCCAGCAATAACAGCAACCTCCAGCACAGCCTCCAGAAGGCGACAAAGCAATCGAAGATCCACGGGGCAAGGATGTGAGGACAATGATTGAGACCCAGTTAACTACCGATCTCACCGTTATTTTCTTCAACTCTTTTAAATACCACATACGCTTCGATTAAATACGTCCCAGGCTATAATCACCAAACTGTGTCATTTACAGGAACAGGGAGCCAATCAAAAGCTTACTGTTCTTTACTTGAATTTCTGAAGATTTTAGGAGTTCAGATGGGGAAGATGAAGGGTCTGGGCACCTCCAGAGTATCCCAAGAAGCTGCTTGTTGGGGGTGGGATATTCTTGTAAGAGGCTGTCATCCTTTTTGGCACAACACTGTCTCCCTTAGAGGAAGGGACACCTAGAGTGAGGTCAACGTCACTCATTCCCATGTCACCTTGCCATTGATCCGGAGCACCTGTGGCTAGCATGGAGTGCAGGTCCATGCAGATATCTGGTAGACACTAAGTGTGTTTGACATATCTCTTATGGTGATTGCCAACCCACCCATACTGCCAACCAGACACACACATGCCAGAGCCCACACAGTGCTGAAAACTTGGTGGTCTCATCTTTCCTTTGATCCAGCTTACCGACTGCCTCTGACTAACCTGATGCTGTTCCTGTGACCAACTACGCATTCTGACCATGACATCAATTTTAGCAGATGTCTGGTCTCTGACAGTTCTGAATGTCAGAGACCTGGGGCATTTGTTCCTCGGCGAACTGCAGATTCATATCAGTGATATGCTCTCCAAACTGTGGTCCTGAGCTTGAGTTATATACATGACCCACAGAGGTGACAGTCTCTCAACTGGTGACGGCTTAACATGAAAGCCTTGCTGGTGCTTCTGTGAACCCCACTAGCTTCCTCCTCAAGAATGGAGTTGGAGGTGGCACCGGCCTCATGGAAGATCACTGGGTGCTACTAGCGCTTGCATAAGAGAAGAGAGGGAATTAGTTGCCTAAGAGAGATAAAAGCTTGTGTAGGGTAAAAATAAGTTTGTCCTGGTGGTGCACAACACTGCACAAGAAAACTTTATGGTTTGGTTGGTCATGGAGTTTCCCTGACTCTACAAATGATTGTGCATTTCTCCACCTAGCTCCAGTATTTTCTCCTCGTAAGGAGTGAGGACCCTGATGACTGCCAATGTTCTGTCAGTCCTGGCCCTGTCAGCCATTTTCTCTTGCAATGTGACAAAGGGAAATATTAAATATTACGGAAGTGGGTAGGAGACCAATTAGTGGTGAAACAGGAGCAGGAGAGATGGTGAGGTGTCCTCTGTGAGTGCATAGAAAGCGCAGAGGGCAGGAAAGGTCAGTACTTTAGGAGGACAGGGTAGGTGAGAGCTGTTGAGTGGATATGATGTCCGTCAGAGTGAGAGTTATGGTTCATGAGCCTTGGTGACAGAGAACGTGTGCAGTGGCAATCGTGAGTGAATAACTGGCCCTCTTGAAGGGTGAGGTATCGGACAAAAGATGGTGCCACCGATCCTTGTGGAATGCAGAGATCATTGCCGTTCCTCCTGCACTGCTGGGCAGCCTGCTTCAGTTGAGACACAGCACTGATCTGGACTGCTGTGTGTCTCCAGGCTGGGTGTGTTACTCAGCACATCCTCCTCTAGCGATCAGCACTATGAGGGAAAGCCCTCCTCTCCACCACCCGGTCCATCAGCATCTTCAGACCTCTTCCACAAAGCAGCAAAAAGGCTGCTTTGCTTTCCTTTGGACCATTTCCTGAATGTAGAGGTTCATGTACCACAACGAGAGGGCCAGTTCCAGGCGTACAATTTTTGATGTGGGCTGAAGCTGAGCTTTAAATACAGCAGTAGTGACACAAACAGCAGAAGGTCCCAGCAGTGGTGAGCACGTCAGCCTCTCCTGCTGAGCCATTCCCAAGAAGTGCTGAATAACTAATCAGGTGAAGAGTGGGAGATTGTGAGAAAAGTAGCTCGAGCCATGAACCTCACTTGGTAAAATACTTCAACTGAAAATGGGAAAGCTTTATCCATTGCTCAGTGTATCCAAGTAAACGTGATAATATGTAGCAAAGGAGCAATGGTCCCAACAATGATCATTACAATACCCAACAGAACACCTCATTCCAGTCTGGAAAACAATTTCAGCATACATGTTGCTTCTGGCTGTTAGTATTCTATTCAAACAGTTATTGCACTTTATATCCATGGGCTCCAGTGCTACTGCTAATTGTATTGTATGGTACTCTGTCAAATATCCTTTGAAAGTCAATATATCAAACATACCACCTTTGTCACTTCATTAAATAGTCCTATCAAGTTAGCGGAATATAATCTCCCTTGAACAAATTTATCTGGCTTTCATTTATTAACTCATATTTTTTTCAAGTGCCAACTACTTTTAGCTGAGGTTAATATTTTTTAAATGTTTACCTAATACCGATGTCAAATTGAAAGATCAAATACTTCATCAAAGGTAGCCATAGGAGTAAAAACCCATTTGGAAAGGGCTTTTTCAACCAAAATCATTTGAAAACCACAGTCTTAGTTAACTTCACTCAGCATTGCTGCTAAATCACAAAATAAACTTAATTGTTGCATATGAACATATGATAACTTTGTTGGGAGACTGATGAAACCCTCAAAGAAACGTAAGCCATTCATTCTGAGCTGTTTATGTTGCTTCTTTGGGAGTTCCACCAATTTCTGGCCAAAGTTACCGCAAAAGACCTGGCCAACTTTAAAGTAAATTCAGAGCCAAGAAATTTAATGAATAATTGTAACTTCAACCTAATGTAGGTGGGCCTTTTAAACAATCAGAGATTTCCAACTGTAACTGGTGCCATCTCTGCTTTTCCCTACTTTAGAGTGAGGGACATGGCTTTCTGAAAATGAATCTGATATCATTCAGCACTATAGCTTGAAGGAGCCAGGGAATATGAAAACTTTAGATGCAAGCTTATGTTCCTCCAATTATCCCATCACTTTGCAATAACAAATATCTGTAACGGTCCATTACATCCAAAAATGAAGAAGCTAACAGTATTGTGCTTGTATACAGCTCTACATACAACTTTGCTTAAATATTTTGTCAGAGTGCAAATTTCATACAGCAGACTTAAGATTTCTCCATACACAGGAAAAAGACAATGTTGTCGAGGAGAATACTGAGATACAGGCTATTAGACTAGACGGGATTGAGGTTCATAAGGAGGAGGTGTTAGCAATTCTGGAAGGTGTGAAAATAGATAAGTCCCCTGGGCCGGATGGGATTTATCCTAGGATTCTCTGGGAAGCTAGAGAGGAGATTGCAGAGCCTTTGGCTTTGATCTTTATGTCGTCATTGTCTTCAGGAATAGTGCCAGAAGACTGGAGACTAGCAAATGTTGTCCCCTTGTTCAAGAAGGGGAGTAGAGACAACCCTGGTAATTATAGACCAGTGAGCCTTACTTCGGTTGTGGGTAAAGTGTTGGAAAGGATTATAAGAGATAGGATTTATAATCATCTAGAAAGGAATAATTTGATTAGGGATAGTCAACACGGTTTTGTGAAGGGTAGGTCGTGTCTCACAAACCTTATTGAGTTCTTTGAGAAGGTGACCAAACAGGTGGATGAGGGTAAAGCAGTCGATGTGGTGTATATGGATTTCAATAAAGCGTTTGATAAGGTTCCCCATGGTAGGCTATTGCAGAAAATACGGAGGCATGGGATTGAGGGTGATTTAGTGGTTTGGATCAGAAATTGGCTAGCTGTAAGAAGACAGAGGGTGGTAGTTGATGGGAAATGTTCATCCTGGAGTTCAGTTACTAGTGGTGTACCTCAAGGATCTGTTTTGGGGCCACTGCTGTTTGTCATTTTTATAAATGACCTGGATGAGGGAGTAGAAGGATGGGTTAGTAAATTTGCGGATGACACCAAAGTCGATGGAGTTGTGGATAGTGCGGAAGGATGTTGCAGGTTATAGAGGGACATAGATAAGCTGCAGAGCTGGGCTGAGAGGTGGCAAATGGAGTTTAATGCGGAAAAGTGTGAGGTGATTCACTTTGGAAGGAGTAACAGGAATACAGAGTACTGTGCTAATGGTGAGATTCTTGGTAGTGTGGATAAGCAGAGAGATCTCGGTGTCCATGTGCATAGATCACTGAAAGTTGCCACCCACGTTGATAGCGTTGTTAAGAAGGCGTACGGTGTGTTAGGTTTTATTGGTAGAGGGATTGAGTTTCGGAGCCATGAGGTCATGTTGCAGCTGTACAAAACTCTGGTGCGGCCGCACTTGGAGTATTGCGTACAGTTCTGATCACCGCATTATAGGAAGGATGTGGAAGCATTGGAAAGGGTGCAGAGGAGATTTACCAGGATGTTGCCTGGTATGGAGGGAAGGTCTTATGAGGAAAGGCTGAGGGACTTGAGGCTGTTTTCGTTAGAGAGAAGAAGGTTAAGAGGCGACTTAATAGAGACATACAAGATGATCAGAGGATTAGATAGGGTGGACAGTGGGAACCTTTTTCCTCGGATGGTGATGGCTAACACGAGGGGACATAGCTTTAAATTGAGGGGTGATAGATATAGGACAGATGTCAGAGGTAGGTTCTTTACTCAGAGAGTAGTAAGGGTGTGGAATGCCCTGCCTGCAAAAGTAGTAGACTCGCCAACTTTAAGGGCATTTAAATGGTCATTGGATAAACATATGGATGATAATGGAATAGTTTAGGTTAGATGGGCTTCAGATTGGTTTCACAGGTCGGCGCAACATCGAGGGCCGAAGGTGCTGTAATGTTCTATGTTCAACAACGTCTCATTCTCACCAACGTGGGGCAGCACAGTGGCTCAGTGGTTAGCACTGCTGCATCAGCACCAGAGACCCGGGTACGATTCCACCCTCGAGCGACTGTCTGGGTGGAGTTTGCACATTCTCCCCGTGTCTGTGTGGGTTTCCTCCGG
The DNA here is from genome assembly GCF_021869965.1 of Rhincodon typus. Classification (NCBI taxonomy): domain Eukaryota; kingdom Metazoa; phylum Chordata; class Chondrichthyes; order Orectolobiformes; family Rhincodontidae; genus Rhincodon; species Rhincodon typus. The sequence goes on from NC_063332.1 coordinate 100,238,241, forward strand.
GTGCTCCGGTTTCCTCCCACAGTTCAAAGATGTGCAGGTTAGGTGGATTGGCCATGCTAAATTGCCTGTTTAGGTAGGCTAGGTGGGTTATAGGGGAATGGGTCTGGGTGGGATGCTCTGAGGATCAGTGTTGGGCTTGTTGGGCCAAAGGGCCGGTTTCCACACTGTAGGGATTCTATGATTCTATGATGAACATACACGATTATTTTAGACAATGCTATTAGATCATCCTAATTATAACAACTAGCAGTTTCTGCTCCAGACAAAGAATCAGGGAAATAACTTACAGTCTAAAATTTAAACTCAAAACCCAGAACATTGGCAAACTGTTCAAGGTTTACTCTTTTGATTTATACAATAATTCAAGGAGGGCAACAGGGATAATCCAGGAAATGATAAATCAGTGAGCTTTAATCAATGGTAAGGAAACTAATCCAAAAAATTCATTAGGAACAGAATTTACTTGCATTTGGAGAAGAATGGACTCATTAGGGGGAGTCAGCATGGCTTAGACGGGGTGTCTTATGTCACAAACTTGATTGAGTTTTTTTTGAGAAAGTGACAAAAACGATTTATGAGGGTAAGGCAGTGGATGTTGGCCACGTGGACTTTAATAAAGTTTTGACAAGGTTCCTCGTGATAGGCTGGTCCAGAAGATCAAATCACATGGCATCCATGCTGAATAGTCAAGTTGGTTGCAAAATTGGCTTGGCCATTGAAGTCAGAAGGTAGCTGTGGAGGGGTGTTTATCTGACAAGAGTTCTGTAATCAGTGGTATTCTGTAAGGATCAGTGCTGGGACCACTGTCATTTGTGATATACATAAATGATTTGGATTAAAATGTCAGTGGTCTGATTAGTAAGTTTGCAGACGACATGAAAATTGGTGGTGTTGTGGATAGTGAGTAAGGATATCGAAGAATGCAGCAAGATACAGATCAGCTGGAATTTTGGGCAGAGAAAAGGCAGATGTAGTTTAATCCACATAAGTATGCAGTGATATATTTTGGGAGGGCAAGTGGAAGAGGAAAGTATAAAGTAAATGGCCAGACCATTAGGAGCACAGATACACAGTGGGATCTTGGGGTTCAAGTCCATAGCTCCCTGAAAGTGACAACACAAGTGGATAAGGTGGTAAAGATGGCATACAGCGTGCTTGCCTTCATCAGTCGGAACAATGAATATAAAAGTTGACAAGTCATTTTGCAACTGTATAAGACTTTAGTCAGCCCACATTTGGAGTATTGTGCACAGTTCTGATTGCTGCACTATTGGTTGGGATGGGAAGGCTTTGGAGAGACTGCAGAGAAGGTTTACCAGGATGTTGACTGGATAGTATTAACTATAAGGAAAGGTTGGACAAACTTGGATTGCTTTCACTCGCGTGTCGGAGGCTGAGGGGTAACCTGATAGAAGTACACAACATTATGAAAGGCATGGATAGGATGGATAGTCAGAGTTATTTTCCCAGAGTGGAAATGTCAGATAGAGAGCATAGGTTTAAGGTGAGAGGAAGAAAGTTTAAAGGACATGTGTGAGACATGTTTTTTTTAAAAAAAAAAGAGGTAGTTACCTCGAACATGTCATTGGGGAAGGTGATACAAGCAGATATATCAGCAACGTTGAAGAGGCATTCAGATAGACAGATAAACAGGCAGGGAATAGAGGGATAAGGACCATGTGCAGGCAGATGGAATTAGTTTAGAATTGCATCATTGTTGACACAGACACGGTGGACTGAAGAGTCTGTTCCTGTGCCGTGCTGTTCTAAGTTTTAATTTGAATAATTTTTAATTGTGGGACATGGGATGAAGAAGTCATTAAGAAGTGTAACAAGAATGCTTCTTGATTGAACTGAATGTGAGGGTATCCTGCCTAAACAGACCCCAAAATATTCCAAATCTGTTGGGTCACAGTATTTGTGTCTACACTGCACGTTGCCTGATCGCAGAATCACTGGCTTTGACAGTGAACACCAAAAGTAAAAATGCTTTATTTCCCACTATTTACAAACTTGATTTCAATTTAGTTGCATTGGAATTTATCACTGGAGAACTGTTGTGCAATACTTTTGCGATTTTCACAGAATTTCCTGTCCAGCTGTGTGGCTGTATACTGCTACCTATTTGGGTAATAAATGTCCAACTAATGGCATAACTGGTATGGGGAGAGGGAACTTGTTCAGAACTGAAATTCATGTTTGCACATAATCAATGGCACTTCTAAATGTTTACAGTCAGGTTTCCCTCCTTCCACTATCACAAAACCTAACTTTAGCTGAAGTCATAAATAATATATTCTGTGATGATGATCATGGTGAATTACCACTTTTGCAACCTCCAGAACCGAGTGGCACACAATTTTGAACAGTGCTAGTAGCTTGCGAACGAAGCAAGTCCAAACATCAAATTTTATTTTTATTTCACAGTTAATATTATATTGCAATTTTCTGTTTAAATTCTAATTTCATCAGGTTTAAAGCCCTCTCTACTTGAGATCAGTTAAAGATGGTTAATTAAGGTAATCAGCTGAAACTGTTTTATTGTGCCTGGGGCTGAGCACAGAAGTGCACAAAAATGAATAGTGACATCCAAACGTGACTTTGCAAGCTTGAATAGAGTGCCTGGGAGAGGGAGGAAGTATTCCTTTGTTCTTTCCAACTTTTTCACCCTGTAGGAATTGGTTCTTATTTTCTGTGGGGAAAGAACTAGCTATTGCTGAGTATCTCTTCAGTGGTTAGGATCCATTCAATTCCTATGGTTTAAAATAGGTGGTAAAGTCATAAGTGAGGACTATTTTCTGTGGTTAACTAAAACTGCTAAAGACAGTATCAAACTTGAGGAAAAGGGATATACTTGTGCAAAGATGAATGGCTTACAAGATTAGATAGATATAGAAAAAAAACAAAGAATTACTGTCAGATTAGTATGAAGGGAGATATCTCAAACTGATGCGACAAAATTCTTTTAAATTCAGTTTAAATGAATTGACATTCAACCAACTGATTTGCCCTTGGTACAGAACATCAGTAACCATCAGCTAATTAAAATCATCAATGCCTGCTCCTTCAGTTGCAGCAATTTAACGGATACATTCTCAGTTTCAGTTTGTATAATTTAGTAAGTAATAAGAAGCCCACCGATTGAACTTCAGTCACTAATCAATGATATTTGATAAGGTAGTTCAATTTGCTGATTCATGAAACTGACGACTGTATAACTGAGTACGCATAAAATAATTTCACCTTGACAAAGTCACACAGTGTCTAGCACTACTTTTCCCTCCAGCATCCTAATTGAAATACCATGTCTTTCAGCAAGAGTTTAGTCATGGTAAAATTATCGCCGTGGTAGATTAGATATTGTTGATTTAAGACACTTAGTTGAATTCAGTAAGTATAAAATTTAAAAAGATAAAGGTAAAGTTGCCATAACAAAAACAAAGTTGCTGGAAAAGCTCAGCAGGTCTGGCAGCATCTGTGAAGGAAAAAACAAAGTTAACGTTTCGGGTCCGGTGACCCTTCCTCAGAACTGAGGAAGATTATGGCAACTTGGAGCATTGGGCTGCTCTCTCATCACAAAGAAATGATTGGTGGTGGGTTTAACCCGAGAGTCACCATGCCTCAGGTGAGGGGAGAGGTTGAGAAGGAGAGTCCTTCATGGTAACCTCAGCCTGTGCATAAAGTGACATGCCTTTCAAGTTTAGTTTTGTTTATATAGGTGGGCAGATTTAACCCAGAACCTTCATTATTCATACAGCTTTGGAATTCAAGTCCTCAGCAGTTACTTCAGAAAATTTCTCTCTTTATTCATATATTGTTTTCCGGTGAGATCATAGCCCAAATGCAACTACTTCCATCTGGAAATAGCAAGAACTGCAGATGCTGGAGTCAGAGATAACAAAGTGTGGAGCTGGAGGAACATGGTAGGCCAGGCAGCATCAGAGAAACAGGAAAGCTGATGTTTTGGATCGGGACCCATCCCGACCCGAAATGTCAGCTTTCTTGTTCCTCTGATGCTGCCTGGCCTGCTGTGTTCCTCCAGCTCCACACTTTGTTATCTCTACTTCCATCGGGAACATGCATTAAAATATTTAAGGTACTGCTCTGAATGCTTTTGCAAAATTCACTTCAACATAATATAATCAGGCAGAATCAATATGAATTACTAAAAGGGAAATCATGTTTTTCTAACTTATTAGATGTTTTTTGAGTAAATAACATGGAAGGTGGATACAGGAAAACCAGTATATGTGGTATAGTTTGATTACCAGAACGCAATCAATAGGGTGTCGCATAAAAAGCTGTTACACAGTATAACAGCACATGGTGTAGAGAATGACATGTTAGCATATACAAAGGGTTAACCAACAAACAGGGAGCAGAGCATAAAGATAAAGGGCTTTTGGGGTTAGCAGACTGCAACTGGAATAGCTGGGGCAGCACGGTTGATCAGTGGTTAGCATTGCTGCCTCACACACCAGGGGCCCAGGTTCGATTGGTGAAACTGTCTATGTGGCATTTGCACATTCTCTCCATGTCTGCATGGAATTGCTCTGGTTTCCTCCCATAGTCCAAAGATGTGCAGGCTAGGTGGATTGGCCATGCTAAATTTCCCATAGTATCCAGGGATGTGTTGGTTAGGTGGATTTGCCATGGGAAATGCAGGATTACAGAGATAGGATGGGGGTAGGTCTGGGTGGGATGCTCTTCAGAGGGTTGGTGTAAACTCGATGGGCTGAATGGCCTGCTTCCACACTTTGGGATTTTATGATTCTTCTATGAATTTATAACTAGTGGAGGGCCATTGGGATCAGTATTGGGCCTCAACTATTTACAATCTACATGGATGCAGGGCCGGAAAATTATATTTGTCAATGACACCACAATAGGTAGGAAAGTCAGCAACCTAGAGGTAGAAAGTCTGCAAAGAGATGTAGATAAGTTAAATCACAGAGTTAAAACAAAGATAGACGATATAATTTGGGAGATTGTGAACTTGCTCACTTTGACGACAATGAAAAAGCAGTATATTGTTTAAGCAGCGAGGGATCTGGATGAGCTAGCACGTAAATCAGAAAAGGTTTGTATGTAGGTACAGCAAGTGATTAGGGAGGCAAATGGAATGTTGGGATTTATTGGAAGCAGCATGGAATATAAAATCTGGGAAGTTTTACTGCAGCTATACAGGACCTTGGAAAGACACCTGGAATACTGTGCGTAGTTTTAGTCTCCTTATTTCAAAAAAGGATATAATTGCATTAGAAGCAGTTCAGAAAATGTTCTCCTAACTCATTCCTAGGATAAGGGGTTTACCTTTTGATGAAACATTTTGCAACCTGGGTCTGTATCCAATGGAACTTAGAAGAATGAGAGGTGATCTTACTGAACATACAGAACCCTAACAGACTTGGTAAGGTGAACGCTGGGAGGAAGTCTCCTTTTGTGGGGGTGGCTAGAACTAGGGGACATAGTTTAAGAATAAGAGTTCTCCCTTTTAAGGTGAAGAGGAGGAGAAATGTTCTTCTTTTCCTCTCAGAAGTGTTATTCTTTTCCCCAGGAAGTAATGTTAGGTATGTCACTGAACTTTATCAAGGCAGAATTAAATGGATTTTTGTCAGACAAGGATGTCAGCAATCATGGGCAGCAGGTAGGAAGGTGGAGTTGAAACCACAACTAGATCAGCCATTATCTTGTTGAATAGCAGACCACTCTCTCAAAAGACCAAAAGACCTAATCATGCTTCCAAGTCATAGTCCTATGCTACATATTATCAAGTTATTTTGGAAAACTATCTTTAGCTCAGAAATTGACAGAGATTTGAAATGACTACAAATATACTCAATGGTACAAAATTAACTGATAGACACAGATTATCGATCTACTTGGCAAATTAACTTTACAGTAAATTGATACTGGAACATTACACATGAGCTGCTTAGCCATGCCATGAAAACGCTGGTAGATCGTAAGAAGTGGGAAGGCAAGTCAAGACTGAAAATGTAGATTTAGAATGAATGCACCATTTCGATACCCGAGAACCAACGAAAAAAATTACAACTTGAAAGTCCAAAGATAAGGGGTAGATGTTTTAGGACAAAGATGAGGAGAAATTACTTTATTCAAAGCGATGAGCCTGTGGAATTCTCTGCCACTTGAAATTGTTGAGGCCAAAACATCTAGGCCTTTCAAGAAAGATGTAGATATAACTCTTAATATTCAAGAGATCAAAGGACAAGAGGTGAAAGCGGGAACAGGATATCGAGTTGAATGATTATTTGTGTTCATATTGAATCGTGTAGCAGGCTTGAAGGACCAAATCGCCAGCTCCTGCTGCTATATTCTATGTTCCTGTTTCCCTTACATCAGTAATCTTGTGTCAGGTCTGCATATGATTTGATTTAATTGCAACCTGCAAATGTTTTAAAGTGAGTGGACGTATCTTTGGGGAAACATCAGAGGTAGGTTCTTTACTCAGAGTGGTAGGGGTGTGGAATGCATTGCCAGAGAGCGTAGTGGAGTCAGCCTCATTAGGGGCATTTAAGCAGCTATTAGGTAGGCATATGGATGATAGCATAAGGTAGGGGTGAAGGTTAGATAGATCTTAGGTTTAGGGTAAAAACTCGGCACAACATTGTGGGCCGAAGGGCCTGTACTGTGCTGTACTGTTCTATGTTCTACATTCCATGTTTTTTCTTGTCAATACATTATTCTCTTGATAGGAAACAAAATCGTAGTCATAAAGATTGATAAACATTCAACTAACTTATAGGGCTACAAAGACCTTCATTGCATTATTATAATGGTTTCACTTACCTTTTTATAGAATATTTCTATTGCAGGATCCACTTTTTCATGGAGTGAGAAAATTGGGGGTCTTGTGTAGGTCTGTTTAATAGGATTAGGTAAGGCTATAATTCTACCGTCACTTCCAAACCATTTCTTGCCCTAGGATTGTGAATGAGAATATTTTTGCTGAAGTTGTTAAACAAATATTTTTCTAAAATACAGTGATTGCTTATTTTCTGAAAGCAGGGGCCACAGCCCTTATATTTGTAACCTACCTCTTTGTTTTTAAGTAGACGATTCTCAAGGATGTTCTGGTTAGATTTGGAAACTTTTGGTCTTTCACCAACATAAATGCCTTCATCTTCAAGAAACCGTGGCTGCATGTCTTCAGGAATCTTCTCTGATGTGGCCACTGTACATCAAGAACAATTTGATAAAGATAACCAGCTCAGAGCAAGGCAGGAAGAGGCAACGGCGCTAGCTTCACTGAATGGGGAATTAATCCTACACAACTCCACAAGGTTTGTATGGATCTTCCACTGTGGTATCAAATAATCTCAAACAGTATTCAATGGAGCACCCCATTCAACAGGATTATCAGTTTTTAAGTCAATGTTCAGCATGAAACAAAATATTAAAATCATTGTCAATTCTATTATGGGTTGGTTGACTAGAACCAAAAGCATCACAGAGTTCTTGACAATTTTTTAAAAAATCATATCACAAAACAAATAAAACAAATATTGTCTACCTGGACTGCAAGGTCTTTGAAAAGGCTCCGCATGGTCGATTGTTTAGTAAAGTTAGATCATATGGGATTCAGGAAGATCTTGCCAATTGGTTTGATGGTAGGAGACAGGTGGTGGTGATGGAGAGTTGTTTCTCGGACCAGGGGCCTGTGACCAGCAGTGTTCCGCAGGGATCGGTGCTGGGTACACAACTGCTTGTCATTTATATAAACGGTTTGGATGAGAATATAGGAAGCATGGTTAGTAAATTTGCGGATGACACCAAAATTGGTGGTAGAGTGAACAGTGAAGAAGGTTATCTGAGAGTACAATGGGATCTTGATCAGTTGGGCCAACGGGCAGATGGAGTTTAATTAAGATAAATGCAAGGTGTTACATTTTGGTAAGACAAACCGAGGTAGGACTTACACAGTTAATGATAAGGCCCTGGGGAGTGTTGTCAAAGAGAGAGATCTAGGGGTGCAGGTACATAGTTCCTTGAAAGTGGCCACACGAGTAGACAGGGTGGTGAACGAGGTGTTCAGCACGCTTGCCTCCATTAGTCAGAACATTGTGTATAGGAGTTGGGATGTCGTTTTTTGGCTTTACAGGACATTGGTGAGGCCACTGTTGGAGTATTGCATACAGTTCTGGTCGCCCTGCTACAGGAAGGATATTATTACATTAGAAAGGGTTCAGAAATGATTTTCAAGGATGTTACGGAATTAGAGGGTTTGCGTTATAAGAAGAGGCTGGATAGACTGGGACTTTTCTCCCTGAAGTGTAGGAGGTTGAGGGGTGACCTTATAGAGGCTTATAAAATCATAAGGAGCATAGATAAGGTGAATAACAAAGATATTTTCCTCTTGGTAGGGGAATTCAACACTAGAGGGCATAGTCTTAAGGTGAGAGAGCAATGATTTAAAAGGAACCTGAGGGGCAACATTTTCATGGAGAGGTGGTGCGTATACGGAATGAACTGCCAGCGGAAATGGCAGATGCAACATTTAAAAGACATTTGGACAGGTACATGAATAGGAAAGGTTTAGAGGGATATGGGGCAAATGCAGGTAAATGGGACTAGTTTAGTTTGGGAAACATGGTCGGCATGGACTACTTGGATAGAAGGGTCTGTTTCTGTGCTGTATGACTGCTGCTAATACCAAAACTACATATTACAATTCTAGTAGCATTTAAACTAAATCAGTAAATTTTTGATTAAAAACTTGTCTCAGTGATGGAGACAACAAAACCATTGTTGGTTATTGTAGAAACCCATCTGGTTCATTAATGTCCTTGAGGGAAGGAAAATTTGCTCCCTATACCTGGTCTGACCTACATGTGACACCAGACTCACAGCAATAAAGTTGAGTCTTAACTGCCCTTTAAAAAGGACTATGAAACCACTTAATTGTACCCAACTGCCTTCAAGTACTGTGTAGAATCCAACACCAAATGGACCGCAGTGGTTGACAATTTTGCACAAACACTATGTGAAGGACAATTATGCATAAGCAATAATTGCTGGCCTTGTTAGCAATGCTCACATTCCATTAAAAAAAAACAGAGAGGGCAAGAGTGGACATCTTTGGAATGTTCCACTCTTAGGTCCCAGTTAAATGTGAAATGTTATCACTGATGATGCAGTCTACTAATTAATGTATTAATCCATTATACTACATCCCGCAAGTTTTTCACCTTTCCCCTTTAATACTTGGCATTTTCCTCTGACTTCTACTCCCCATCATTCTCCCATCCTAGGCAAATTCTCATCCATTCAAGGAATCAATCTCCAACAACCCTGCCCATATTGAGGAAGGTTTGGCAATACGTACTCTACTTTGTTCCCTTCAAAGGGACAAACTGGGTTCAAGTCTTTGAAAACAGCTGGCATGTAAGCTGTAGCACCAATGATCTGAATGTAGAGGCAGAGTGGAGGGATAAGTGAACTACCAACACAAGGGGCAAATCTTCAAAATTTGAACTATACGAAAAATAACAGAAAGATGCAAAGACCCAAGTTCAAATCTTATTCCTCTAATTTTTCTGCATATTATCTCTCTAGAGGGACAGAGAAATGAGAACTGCCTGAGAAAATGGAACACTTTCAGCTCCCCATGAAAACCTCACAGCGTTTTCAATAATGACCAAAGAACAACTCAACTCCTTATCCCAAGGAAAGGATGAGGATGAAAACTGGAAGAATGAAGATTGTCTCAAAGACTAGTTTGACGATGAAAAAATAACAACTTCCCTGCAACACTTAGGGTGGAAACCAATTTGTGAAGGCAGTGGTTCCCCAATCTCACATGTTTGAGGCAGTTCTGAGACATCTCTGGATCAAAGGAAAGGGGTTCCTTCCTTCCACATGCCAGGATAAGATTAGGGCACATTCACTATTTGGAGTAGGCGAATACCAGCACTGGATTCACGGTAAAAATTGCTGGTTCCATAGGCAATGGGGAGATTGGCACATGGATGAACTGGAGGGTATTTCTCTATGAGGGATGAGGCTCCTGAGACACTTGGCAACAGTGGACACATCATCAGGATCCAGGAAAGGCTGTGGTACTTCGATGAAAGTGGATCCTCAGGGATTCATTCATCAGGAATGGGATCTATATGTTCGGTTAAAAAAACTGACAACAGATGGCTATCCACATGAAGCAATTCTGCAGTACTCTGACTTGTAGGCTGGTTTGAGGATGGAGATGATTCAAAACTGAAATGTGGTATTTTCTCCAGGCAATCTATCTTTGCCGTACACTAATCTGCACAGTAGATTGCAGATCAGATAATAACAGGACATTAAGATTCAGTTACTGCCCTGTCAGTCTAATTTCATCCAAAAATTTGTGCTGACTAGCTGTTACAGGATTAAGCTCTGCATTTTCCTGTATATTTCTTTCTAATATCTTTCTCGAAAGATCATCAACAGACTGTAATTGATGCTTTTCACGAATGAAGGCTTACTTTTCTAGTACAGTTTTCTACGAACTTGAATCTATTTTCTCTTTCTCAGAACTTGTTGAATGCAGCGGTATTTTCCTGAACTAAAAATTCATAATGAGTTTCAAGTTTTGAACAGTTCAGTAAGAGTCTTTTTCCATTACTGGAGCACTTATTTTGTCAATGTCACCAGAATAATGGTAGTCTCTGCAGAGGATTTGTGGAAACTTTCCATAATCTTTTATTTTTCAGGTCCTAATTCTGGTGTTTCTCGAATCAATTTCCTGTAGACCAATAACACCTGGTCTTAAAGCAGTTGTGTTCATTCCTATTTCTCTACTGTCCATCTGAACTTCTACCAACGGTTCACTTATGTTGGATTGCAGAATTTGAAGGTCTTTGTTTTCTTTCAATAACTTATGAAAATCAGACATTTTGCAGCAGCTATTTCATAAGTGACTGCTCCTTTGCAGTCTCTAAGACTTTCATTTCAAAAACACTTTTTTTTTCAATGTGCACCCAAAACGTTGTCTTTATAAACACTGTTGTTTTGAATTAGAATTCCTCATTTTTTGATTGTGAAACCATTCTGCTTAAAACTATCACTTTGGTAATATGAAGAGGGTAATATGTTTCTTTGGGAAAAGGAATCGCTGCGTCAAATGATTGCTGCTACTGTCTGGCATGTGTGTCTTCAGTTCAACTGTGACACAAATGCAACTTTGCATCAACACTGGCAACAAGACGCTAATGTTACTCAAAGAAATAGTGAAAATTCACCAGGGTTGTTGATATTGTACTGTCCTCAAAAAGCATTATAAAATCCAGAACCACATCCTCCAACAAATCATTAACATTTGTAATACGTTTATTTTGATGTTTTACATGATTAATGAACAAATGTAAATCTAGTACATCATCCCATGGCTTATGATCCTTCTCATTGGCCGGACTACACTTCTTTCTTTGAATCTGGACTCTTCTAAAAGAAATGATTGATTTGCACAAATCACCTTTGGTCCTATGGATAGAATTTCATTGATGAAAACTACTTCACAGCATAATGCAGCAACTCCAGCTTCCTCTGCCGCTGTTGAATAAAGAATATTCAAGGTATGCAAGAGTTTAAGAATAATAAGTAGCTATGATGATCAAAAATGGCATATAGAGTATCACAGATCTGATAAGAGTAGCAGTCACCTGCCTGCATTCCCATATTGAAAAAGCTTCTGGACCCTCAAATGGTTGATACAGGTCAAACTTCAGTCACGGTGTGGAATCCAAAAGAATGGACACTACAGCTCCTTCATCTGAAATATAATTAGTTTCCAAGACATTAACTATGATGTCAGCAAAACCAAATGTGCTGTGGATCCTTGAGATCAGGGTAGCAGAGATAATCCAGCGGTCTGAAATATATACCCGTGAAGTGTGCGTCTTGCTTCATAGTATCCTCAAATGCTTGGACACTTGCACGTTGTTGTGAAAACCGAATGAACTGTGGATGCCGTAAATCAGAAACAAAAACAGAAGTTGCTAGAAAAGGTCAGCAGGTCTGGCAGCATCTGTGAAGAGAAGTCAGATTTAACGTTTCGGCTCTGGTGACGCTTCTTCAGTGAGACATCAATGTGTTCCTTGCTGCAGGCTTTTCTGGTGCACTGGTTGTGTGAACATTCTCTTTATATAAGTGTAGAAGGTGGTTAGTATCAGACTGTTGTAAATAATAAACATTTCCAGTAAGAGTCATTGCACGATAAAATACTGCAGATCTGTTTTATACTTTATTTCTGACACCTTGGATTCTTCAGATTGACATGTTCAATGCTGCCTCATGCAGTGCTATTACTTTTGATTGACTATCAGAGTTAGATGTTCCCCTGCATTCTCCAAATGATCTCAATTATTTGTAAACCATGGCTATTGCCATGAAGGAATGCATACCCAAGAGAAAGGCAATTTAAATTGATTCTTGAGCTTCTCTCTCTCTACAGCACCAAATGATCGTCTGCTTACTGCTTTGCGTATTCCCTGGGAATTCATGCTGCGTTGCTGATGGCTTCAATGCTTCTACCTTCCATGGTGCCATTCAGGACTCTTACCAAAGCAGTTTGTAAATGGCTTGCCACCACATAGTAAAATCATATCGGGGTTGTTGATAAAAGTTTGTCAAGCGTTTGTTAATGAATATCAACAACCTTTCATTAAATATACATATACACCAGAGGGATCACGCTAGGACATCTCTCAAGTCCTACACACTCAGGTTCTGGTTCCATGCAATGTGTTATCATCTGACATCACTGATCACGTAGTCTAATAATTAACACAGTACAATGTAAAGGGTTAATACATACCATGAACACTAATTACTAGGAAGTATCTAAATAAACACAACTATTCAATCTACAGCTCAGGCATTCACCTATTTTGGCTAAATCACTGTTCAAAATTATTAATAAACTCATTGAAATATACATCTGCCTGGTATTTTAATAAAGACATACATTTTTTTAAAAAATAAGTTAATTCATTAAAAAGTAAAGAAAGGAATTTCAGACAAGTGTTTACACATTGCAAATATCACAAAATGCTATTTAAATAATGAAACTTCTTAATCTTATAAAATAAGCCCTAGAATGTAATCAGTTATTGTAACCGTAGAATGTCATTAATGCATGCCAGAAGCTATACTTCATGTATCACCTGTAAGAACACTGGGGGTAAAAAGGACCTTTTTATCTTTCTGTTGTTGACTATAGTAGCTTTCATAATCAGGAGCCTTTATTACAAGAAAATCACGAGCTGTCTGATCAATTATGAAGAGATAGTCATCCTCATCATCCATGTTATCTTTTACAAGTGGTTGATCCTCTTCCTAGAATAACCAAGGGAGAACAAAGTATTATTATAGATCCCAAGAAATATTTGCAAAACTATTACAAATTCCTAAATATTGAACGTTAACAATACTTCTATTTTGCTTAGTTAGTAAAAGGTTGTAAATTATTTTTCACTGTTTTGAATTCAAGATTTCTTTAAACATATGTTGCATTATTCTTGCCAAATGCATCAATAGTTTCATAAGTTATCCACAAAACTGAACATAACAAACACTTCTCAGTTATAGATAAGACACTTCCTCTGAAACAACTTTAGGACATTTTCTGTAATAATACATGTTATCAAGACTGTGGAACAGTTGTCTCTTTTCAAAGAGAATACACTGAAATGAGGTTCTGAGTACATTTTAATCTGGCTCAAAAAACTTAATGTTATATAACCTTGAAAATAGTACAAAATGTTAGATTTTGTTTAAAGTAAAAAATATCTCCAAATATCTTTTTGTTCTGTGTCTCTCCTTAGGTCCTTCGATGTCATACATGCATTTAAATAATATTGGCTAGAGACAGTGTGACATTGTTTGCCAAATGCACTCTGGACTGGAGAAATGCCTGAAGTGCCTGTCTCTTGGATATGCTTTCTGTCATTATGATAGCATTGGTTTTCAAATAATTGAGATCATCTTGTGGAGAATGCAGGGGAGGGTGAGCAAATCATCATCCTAAATCCTATAATTAATCAAAAGTAATTGCTCTGCATAATACAGCACTGGGGAAGTCAATCTGAAGAATCCCAAAAGGGCAGGAAGAGACTAAAAACAGATTCTTCAGTCATCTTATCTCGCCCACTGACTCTTATTCGAAATGTTTAGTCTGCTAATAGCCACTGTGCTTACATAAAGATATGGTTTATTTAGATGTGGTACTAAAAGGCTATCAATGAATTGTACTCAGTGATCAGCCACACCATCAGTAAGAAAGAAAGCAGCAAGTCGGATAGGACAGATTATAACAATGAAGCAAAGAAACTCCAAAAACTGAGTTCTAGAAATATATCTCTCTTTCTCCAGTGAATAATTTACAAAACTGATCAATAAATGTTGCAAACTCCTTGGAATTTTCTTTGGTAAATGAAATCCCACTACTGCTCATCATGCTATGAGACTTGCCTGGTAGAATTGCTCATTGTGATCCACAGAGTCTGCTTGGTCTAGTAAAATTCACACACAAAAAAAGGTAGTCTAATGAGAAGAGGTATTAACGAAAATGCATGGTATTGCATGATAGCTTCTATGTACAAATTAAACTGATCAGATAAACATTATTGCAGAGACTATGATGAAGGCTTAGGCAGAAGTTCTTTATCCTCAAGCCCATATGACAGCACTGTAATAGGTGATGTTTAAGGTACTCCTCAGCACAGACTCTTGAAGTTTTCATAGATTTTCCCAAGCTTATTTCCGTTGCTATTTTAGACTTATACATTTACTACAATCCATCTTGCCCCAAATCTCTGACTTCATAAATTATGATGGTCTAACGGATGCACAATTCTCTCAAAATTAGCTCTCTACAAACATGGGAAGAATGGCAGGTCTCTGGGAGCAAAACTGTTGATGTGGATTCTATTCTTGAAAATGTGAGGTATATAAATCTGTTTATTTTCTCTCTTGGATTCCGTTCATTAAGGATGTGTTTTCAGCTAAAACAGGCAATTGCTACATTACAATAACTGGAGTATCTGCAATCTCATGAACTTCCATTGTGGAGGATGGCTGCTCTGTGAAACAAACACTTTTTTGCAATATCCTGGATCATTAAATCCAATCATTCCTTCTTGACCACGCTCTGAATCTTTGTATGCTCGTTATCCCTTTTCAGTGCTGGTTTCCATGCAATTGTACACACAATGTATTCAAACAGTATCAGCAACTTTTTATTCTTAATCTGCTGGCAAATTTCTGGAGTGTATAAAATCTCTAACTTCAATTTGTTGATTAACTTGGTTTGATTATCCTTCAGTGATTTTATTACGAGTGAAACAGCCATGTTTGCTTCCTCAATTAAGATAATTGAGGATTACATCTTGCTTGGCATTGACCTCAGTCAGTGGCACAAATTCTTCTTCAGAAAGTAAGAAAATAAATTTGTCATTTTGAACTTGCATCTTCTGAGTCATCTAACCATCTATATCAGACTTAAATACGTTAGAGGAGTATTTGCTCAGCAATCTGTGTTGTACTCTGAATTGCATCAGTTAAGGATATGTCAATGAGCTCTTATCTGGGTATACTGTAAATTGGGTGACTGAATGCTCGGGTTGTCTCTTGCAATCTGAAGTCTCTGCAGTATTGATAGTAGTGAAAAGTGTTCTGGTTTGAAAGCAAATCTGTATATAAAGAATTGTTTACTCCAAGAAGTCCAATTCTGTGTTCCATTTGGCCCATCTTTGAAACTAAATGTTCCAGACCTCATTAGTTCTATTGCCATGTCTTCCTAATGTGATTTTTTTTTTAGTTCTGCACTATGGCAATGCTTTTACTCCTGTATTGGAAGCTTTCCCCTCACTTTTACAATTAAAAAAAAGAGAATTCCTGTATTCTACAAGTGAAATAGGTATTGTCATCTTCTGTGAGTAAAAATGGATGATTCTACAAAAAGAAAACAAAGAACTGAAGATGCAGGAAATCAGAAACAGAAACAGAAATTGCTGAAAAGAAAAACTGGCAGCATCTGTGGAGAAAAAGACAAATTAATGTTTGGGTCCAGTGACCCTTCTTAAGAACTGATTTTAGCAAGGCAAAGGTTGGTATACATGCTGAAGATAGGTTGGAGGGGGCGTTGGGCAAGAATAAACAATAGGTGGAGATGGAGCTCAGTGAGGGAGAAACACAGTCGGAACGGAAAAAGGACTGAGTAAAGGTCAGCACGGGAGAATCAATAGTTGCTAATAGGGCCCATTAGTGGCTGACAAAGGATTGTTTATGGTAGCAGTCCATGTGATGACATGTCCTGGTGTTAGGGTAAGGACATGGGAGAAGGCGCTCAGGTCCTAAAATTATTGAACTCAATACTGAATCCCAAAGGCTGCAGGGATCCCAAGTGGAAAATGAGATGCTGATCTTCCAGCTTACGTTGAGCTTCGCTGGAGCACTACAGCAAGCCTGAGTCAGAGATGTTGGCCAGGGAACACAGTGGAAGTGGCAGGTAACAGGAAACTCATGTTCATTTTTGCGGACAGAATGTAGATGCCCTGCGAAATGGTCACCAGTCTGCATTTCGCCTCCTCAGTGTAGAATAGACCACATTGTGAGCAACAAATACAGTGGGTGAGATTTAGTGAAGTGCAAATCAAACCTAAAGATTGAGACATACTTTCTTTACTGGGCGACAATCATAGCGTAATTTTCTCTTTTCCTGTTATCGACAAGGATCTCAGTTTAGTTACAGAACATTTTTAGAAACTTGGACACCGTTTTTTGATCAGTCATTTAAGCAGTTGGGAATCCATATGCAAAGTGCATCTACGTCTTTGACAGTTACCCCATTCATGACAGCATTTGTCATTTTATTCCTTCAGGGTAAAATTGAAAAATAAAATGCCAAGAAACAGGAAAACAATTATATGATCGAGCATTACCAGAAATACTTTTTTCTCTTTTCTTGAGTTTTACTTTTAGAACTTCTTATTTTTTAAAACTTACTCGGAGGGAAATGAGGGAGGCACGTCCCAGACCGGGATGGATTGGGTGGGGGGGGATGCGGTCCTGGGGCCGTTGTGCGGAGGTGGAGCCCTTGGGGAGTTTTGAACCCAGGCATTGTCTGGAGACTTGGCCTGGTGCAATCTGGAGGATACCTGCTGGCATGGACTGGGGCAAAAAGGACTGTAATTCGAGTACATTTTTTAAAAACCTTTTATTCTTATGCTGAACTTTTATTTATTATTCTTTCAATTTTGCACCAAAAACTTAAGCATCTGTACTTAGGTGCCTTGTGCCTAAGATGGAGCCATAAGCAGCAACTTTGCAAACTTTTCACTGCACTCATTCGAGTGCATGTGACAATAAAACTAATTTATTCTAATTCATGCATTCGTATTACATTATAATTTATGTAGTATTAGCTGTATAAATTTTAGTCAGTCTACATTTGGAGCATTGTGTGCAGCTCTGGTCACCACACTATAGAAAGGATGTGGCTTTGGAGAGGGGGCAAAAGAGGTTTACCAGCTATAACCTGGATCGGAGTGTAGTACCTATAAAGAGACATTTGTCAAACCTGGGATAACACAGAGTGGAGCTGGATGAACACAGCAGGCCAGGCAGCATCAGAGAAGCAGGAATGCTGACGTTTCAGGTCTGGACCCTTCTTCAGAAATGGGGGAGGGGAAGGGAGCTCTGAAATAAAGAGAGAGAGGGGGAGGCGATAATAGAAGGTGGATAGAGGAGCAGATAGGTGGAGAGAAGACAGAAGGAGGCGGGAATGACGCCAGTAAAAGTGAGTGTAGGTAGGGAGTTGGGATTGGAAGGGTCCAGACCCGAAACGTCAGCTTTCCTGCTTCTCTGATGCTGCCTGGCCTGCTGTGTTCATCCAGCTCTACACCTTGTTATCTCAGACTCCAGCATCAGCAGTTCCTACTATTTCTTTGTCAAACCTGGATTGTTTTTGCTAGAGCTTTGGAAGCTGAGGGGTAACCTGATATAACTACATAAAATTATGAGACACATGGCAGGATGGATTAGTTGGAGTTATTTTCCGAGGGTGGAAATGTCAAATACTAGGGGTTGCAGGTTTAAGGTGAGAGGGGGAAAAGTTTAAAGGAGATGGGCGAGGCAAGTTCTTTTACACAGAGTTAGGTGCCTGGAATACACTGCTGAAGAGCTGGTAGAAGCAGATATGATAGCAATATTTAAGAGGTATTTAGACAGACACAGGCAGACAATAGAGGTACACGGACTATGCGCAGGTAGATGGGATTAGTTTAAAATGGCATCATGGTTGGCACAGACATGGTTGGCTGAAGTGTCTGTTCCTTGCTGAACCTTCTCTGATCTACGTATCTGCTCTGTGATAAAATTCACGATGTCAGAACTACATTACTAAAGTTAACTTAGCTACACAGCAGTTTCAAAATATTTTAATCGAGGTACATGTTCTGTAGTTATCACACACAATTCAAATCATGATGCTGCTTCCTAAAATTCTTTTTGGCTAATTTTACATCCTGGTTGTTACTTTGATGCACAGATGAGAAAAGTAATTTTTTGCAAGATAAAAAGAAAATGTTACTGACTTACATGGAGTCAACTACCTTTGTTTCCTGTGCTATCCTGATTCATAAGCTGATTCTAGTCCTGTCACTTTATTCATCAGCTGGAAAAGAAATTTTCATCTTGTATGACTTCCTTGATAATAGCATCTTGTAGTCATAAAATATGTTACATAATGTCTCTAATAGAAGTTAAAAGGTATGGCTGCTCTCATTAGAGAGGTGGCAAGGAGAGAGGTTGAGAAGGAGAGTCCCTCAAGGCAACTCAGCCAGGGCAGGACTTGAACCCACACTGATGATGTCTCTCCTCTTCGCAAGCTAGCCATCCAGCCAATGGAACAGCGCAGACTTTGTGGGCATACTACTGGCACATCTCCAGGGTCAGTGGACTTGAATACAGATCTCCTGGCCCACAAAACCCAATCCTCTTTTCTACTCTTGGAAAAAAAAATTGTAAACAAATTAGACAGCCTCTGATGAAGCACTGTAACAAAGAGAAATAACTAAATGGTCAAAGGAAACTTACAGAACTGCAAAAGAAGCTTATCAAAATATTGTTATCAGGGGAAATCCACCTTTCTAGAGTGGGTCTAAGTGCTAATTTGGTTATCAGTGGTAGAAGATGAACCACTAGCGAGTCTTAATGAGAAGAGGAAATTGTCTTAACATTATGTTGCTTATTGCATAACAGCAATTGATACTTGTCACATTGTCTTAGTTATTATGTCTACATAGACAACCAGCAGACAATGATGACTAATCTGAATCCGTCAGGATCTAATGAAAAACTCCTCTTTTCCCCACCCAAAACTATATGGCATCATCAGATTGCATGTGGCTTAATTCAGTCTCCCACACTAACCCTTTCACAATCATTACCTCATACATCACATCCTTGGCAGGTTTGTTGTCAATCGATGGCTGTCCCAACTGAGGACAGCTAACAAGGTACAAATAGAGACCTTTTTAACTGCTATTTTAAAATACTTCTGCTCCTTTCAAGTTGTGACGTAAAAGTAAGAGAAAAGTTAATTCTGAGCAAAATCCATAATGTGGAGCCTATTCATCTTTTGGCATGTTTAGCTGATTGCTAACGTACTTGAAAAAAACTGCAGTAAATATTCAAAGCAGAATAAAAGATACAGTATTACCATTGTTAAAAAGTTGTGTAGAATACTCATGAATTGGAAGGCAGGAAGCTAGAATGGGTTTGTAAAAATAATACGGGAGATAAAAATGCGTGGTCCCTTTTAGAGATAGACTGCTTTTCTAAGCTTGGTGATTTATACAGAAAAATATGTCTGCAAGCAGCTGCAGATTACAGACAGTTCATGAATCGAAATGTGTATTGAAGAGTTATACTGTTAGTAGGCAAAGCAGCATTTTTGCCAAGACAACAGGTTTTTGAATTTAGCCAATTAATTTAAACCAGGCCCTAGATACTGAAAGCCAACTGAATTTAAATTTGATGGTGTTGACAACTTGGGACTAATCCTAGTGTAGGAATTGGACAGGTCATCAAGGAGATAAAAAAAACAGGGCATTTGGAAAATCAACAGAAAGCAACTGCTATCTGAAGTGAAAGCAAACCTGCCATCTGAGACATAAATGTGGCTTTCACACAGAATCATTAAGCTCTCTAAAAAGCCCCAAAGGTACCACAACATTTTTTTTAGTTCAAAGTCCTCACAGAAGAAATTACAGACAGAACAGCAGAAAGAGAAGATGTTCCTGACAGATGATCAAGGGAGAAGAGGAAACTTTCTGGAAGACACATGCTGTAAACTTGGAGAGATTAAGTTTTAACTTATTGTTATTTTATTAATTGGGTTTATATAAACAGGACTTGTGTTTGTTTGAACAGCATTCCAGTAGAATTTAGTTCAGTTAGGAAATGGTTAGTACTCAGGGGTAATTGTTTGGTTTGTTAGTAATTCTGCTAATTTGTTCATTGTTAAGGTTAAATAAATAAATTGTTACTTGCTATTTATAGAATGGACCAGGAAGTTTCTTTCCTTTAAGTAGTCTTTTAACAGATTACCAGGGGAAAGACGAGCTTCTCTGGGTGTTTCGGGGGTAATTATTAGAAGGGAATCTCTACTCCCATCATAAAAAATTGGGGCTTGTGTTTTGGTTTAATTATCAGAGGGGATTGAATTTTCCCTTTTCTGTAAGACTATAAAAGGAACAGGTATAAGATTTATCCTGGTATGATCATGCATTTAGATCACAAAAAGGATGGACAACTCATATTTCCTTTGAGATGCTACTGTACTGTTTACCTCTCCCTCTTCTTCTTCCTCCACTTCCGTTCTGACAGCTGACTCTTCCCCATCCCCATCATCCTCCAATTCATCTTCCTGGTCAATATTTTTAAGTGCTCCAAGTTGTTTCTGCTTTTTTGACATTTCCTCTGCCTCTTCAGGTTCAGGGTCGAAATTGAAGGTGAAGAAGTTATATGCTTCCTCAGCAGAAGGAAACCCATCCTGTAAATTACATAAATATATCAATTTAAACAAACCAGCAGCAATGCTATGCTGAGAAATGTGCAGATTTTTCAACTGAAAAGACTAGTGATGCTGCTGACAAATTTGCTACAAACGCAAAAACTCATACTTTTG
The DNA here is from genome assembly GCF_021869965.1 of Rhincodon typus. Lineage (NCBI taxonomy): Eukaryota > Metazoa > Chordata > Chondrichthyes > Orectolobiformes > Rhincodontidae > Rhincodon > Rhincodon typus. The sequence continues at coordinate 100,259,434 of NC_063332.1, forward strand.
CAAAATCTGAATATGTTTTTCTTCTGCAAGGAGAGACTAAGTATGAAATAATACAAATCAGGCATGACTGGCATGTGTACCAGTCCATCAATCCTTAAAACCACAAATCTCGTCATTATGATCTCCACTTCTTCATCATTTCCGCTATCAATATTAAACCATTGTTGTGCCGTACCAGTAGTGGAAACTGTTCTACAAATTCAGTTCCTCTTCATTTAACAGCAACTGGAATACGATCTCAACACAGCATCACAAATAGAAGGGTTCTGAAGCAGTTTCACCGGATCCTAAACATTAATCTGGCTTTCTCTCCACAGATACTGCCAGACTTGCTGTGTTTTTTCCATCAATTTGTTTTTGTTTCTGATTTCCAGCATCTATAGTTCTTTTAATTATTAAGACCACAGTAAAAGTATGTACATTATGCTCAGGTACTGAATTCAGTCTAACATTTAATAGATAAATACTTGTACTGAAACCTCACTGTGTGTTACGATGAAAATGTGATGACACATTTTCTAAATATGCCACGCTGGCACATTGTATGGCTCCTACATTTCACAGAGCAGAATAATTATTGGGGAAGTGTACTATTCATACAGTTATTTTCCTTATTTTCAAAAATCTGTAAACTGGATCAATAATTTCCAGTGTACAATACTCTCCCCAGCATTGGCATCCAAATAATGACATGAAATCTCAGGTTATGTGCTGTTTATTCAGATTTTCTTTTTGTACTCTACATATTAAAACAATCAACTGGTTTTAGTTGCTTGAAGACCATGTCCCTAATGATTTCTACCCAAATGAAGGGCTTAGTTGGTTGCATATGTGATGAATTATACACTTTTTAGGGTGACAGAGCGATCTGTGAAAATATAGCAGAAAGGATAGAAGGGAAAGCCAAAAGCTGACATGTAGAATCCCTTTAACATGGAAGTGCCAATAGGAATTATACAATTAAGGAAAATAAATAGTCTCTTGACTTTTAAAAATTCTATTTTCTCACTTTGTGGAATTTGGGAGATTTAGTCATTGCATAAAAAAGAACTTATTGACTTGGAATTATAATTTACCAGTTTGCATATAGATTGGATAATATTTTAAAATTCTTTCTCAAATAAGTTACATAGCAAATACATGTCCAAAAGCAAAGTACAACTATGTTGCTCTGATTTAATCAGATGCACTTTGCCCAAGCATAATTTAAAGACATTTTTCAAAAAAATTATTTGAGTGCGCAACTATCCAGTCAGGTATTTATTCTCATCCCTAATCGATTGTGAGTTGCCTGCTTGAACTACTGCAGTCCATGGGGTGGGTAGTGAAAGTGGTGCTTTTCACACCCATAGTGCTAATAGAGAGGGAGTCCCATGATTTTAACCCAAAGCAACTGCTTCTTTGAAGTCTAGGTCATGAAGGTCACTGGTTTGGAAGGTCTTATTGATGGCATCTTTGCGAGCGACTGCTGTGCATCTCATAGACAGCATACATTATTGCCACTGTGTGTCAGTGATGAAGGGAGTGAATGCTGAAGGTCTGCATGGAGGAGATGCCAAACAAGGGAATTGATTTGTCTTTTGATTGTTTTAGGAGCTTCTGTCATCCATTTACATGGAAATTATTCCACCACACTCCTGTATTTTGCCTTGTAGATGTTTGACAGGCCTTGCGAAGTCAGAAGGTGGATTATCTGTTACAAAATTCTCAGCCTCTGACCTGCTTTTGGAGCAACCGCAGGAAGTGCTACACCTGCCCCCACACCTCCTCCCTCACCCCCATCCCAGGCCCAAAGAAGACTTTCCACATCAAGCAGATGTTCACCTGCACATCTGCTAATGTGGTATACTGCATCTGCTGTACCCGTTGTGGGCTCCTCTACATCGGGGAAACCAAAAGGAGGTTTGCAGAACACCTACGCTCGGTTTGCAATAAACAACTGCACCTCCCAGTCGCGAACCATTTCAACTCCCCCTCCCATTCCTCAGACGACATGTCCATCCTGGGCCTCCTACAGTGCCACGATGCCACCCGAAGGTTGCAGGAACAGCAACTCACATGCCGCTTGGGAACCCTGCAGCCCAATGTGGATTTCACAAGCCTCAAAATCTCCCCTCACCCTACTGCATCCCAAAACCAGCCCAGCTTGTCCCCGCCTCCCTTACCTGTTCTTCCTCCCACCTATCCCCTCCTCCCACCTCAAGCCGCACCTCCATTTCCTACCGACTAACTTCATCCCGCCCCCTTGACCTGTCCGTCCTCCCTGGACTGACCTATCCCCTCCCTAACTCCCCACCTACACTCATCTTTACTGGCTCCATCCCCGCCTCTTTGACCTGTCTGTTTCCTCTCCACCTATCTTCTCCTCTATCCATCTTCTATCCGCCTCCCCCTCTCTCCCTACTTATTTCAGAAACCCCTTCCCCTCCCCCATTTCTGATGAAGGGTCCAGGCCCGAAACGTCAGCCTTCCTGCTCCTATGATGCTGCTTGGCCTGCTGTGTTCATCCAGCTCTACACATTGTTATCTCATATTTACGGCGAGTCCAGTTCAGTTTCTGGTTAATTGTAATCCCAAGTGGGGTATTCAGGCATGGCATTGCCATTCAACGTCAAGCAGTGCTGTTTAGATTCTTTTTTGTTGGAAACGGTCATTGTCTGGCACTTGTCTCAGATGCACATTACTTGCCACTTATCAGCTCAAAGCTAACTGTTGTTCAGATCCTGCTGCATGAAGACATAGTCTGTTTCAGTAACTTAGAAGTTACGACTAATTGTGGTTTTGGGATGCGCTAGGGGGAGGGGAGATTGTGAAATCCACATTGATACCATTGGGCTGCAGGGTTCCCAAGCGGAATATGAGTTGCTGTTCCTGCAACCTTCAGGTGGCATGGTTGTGGCACTGCAGGAGGCCCAGGATGGACATGTCGTCTGAGGAATGGGAGGGGGAGTTGAAATGGTTCGCGACTGGGAGGTGCAGTTGTTTATTGCGAACCGAGTGCAGGTGTTCTGCAAAGCGGTCCCCGAGCCTCCGCTTGGTTTCCCCGACGTAGAGGAAGCCACACCGGGTACAGCGGATGCAGTATACCGCATTGGCAGATGTGCAGGTGAACATCTGCTTGATGTGGAAAGTCTTCTTGGGGCCTGGGATGGGGGTGAGGGAGGAGGTATGGGGGCAGGTGTAGCACTTCCTGCGGTTGCAGGGAAAAGTGCCGGGTGTGGTGGGGCTGGAGGGGAGTGTGGAACGGACAAGGGAGTCACAGAGAGAGTGGTCCCTCCGGAAAGCAGATAAGGGTGGGGAGGGAAAGATGTCTTTGGTGGTGGGGTCGGATTGCAGATGGCGGAAGTGTCAAAGGATGATGCATTGGATCCGGAGGTTGGTGGGGTGGTACGTGAGGACGAGGGGGATTCTTTTTTGGTTCTTATTGCGTGGACGGGGTGTGAGGGATGAGTTGCGGGAGACACGGTTGAGGGCGTTCTCAACCACTGAGGGGGGGGAAGTTACGGTCCTTGAAAAACGAGGACAACTGAGATGTACGGGAGTGGAATGTCTCATCCTGGGAGCAGATGCGGCGGAGGCGAAGGAATTGGGAATAGGGGATAGCGTTTTTGCAGGAAGATGGGTGGGAGGAGGAGTATTCTAGGTAGCTGTGGGAGTCGGTGGGCTTGAAATGAATATCGGTTTCGCGGTGGTTGCCCGATATGGAGACTCATATTCCGCTTGGGAACCCTGCAGCCCAATGGTATCAATGTGGATTTCACAAGCTTCAAAATCTCCCCTCCCCCTACCGCATTCCAAAACCAGTCCAGCTCGTCCCCGCCTCCCTAACCTGTTCTTCCTCCCACTTATCCCCTCCTCCCACCTCAAGCCGCACCCCCATCTCCTACCGACCAACCTCATCCCGCCCCCTTGACCTGTCCATCCTCCCTGGACTGACCTATCCCCTCCCTAACTCCCCACCTACACTCACCTTTACTGGCTCCATCCCCGCCTCTTCGACCTGTCTGTTTCCTCTCTATCTATCTTCTCCTCTATCCATCTTCTATCCGCCTCCCCCTCTCTCCCTATTTATTTCAGAACCCCCTTCCCCTCCCCTTTTCTGATGAAGGGTCTAGGCCCGAAACATCAGCCTTTCTGCTCCTCTGATGCTGCTTGGCCTGCTGTGTTCATCCAGCCCTGCACCTTGTTGTCTCAGATTCTCCAGCATGTGCAGTTCCTACTATCTCAGGTTGGATTTGTCCTGCTTTTTGTGGGCAGGAAATACCTCAGAAATTTTTCACATTGCCACGTGGATGCCAACAATGCAGCTGCACTGGAACAGCTTGGCTAAAGACACAGCTAATTCTGGAGCACAATACTATTGCTGGAATTTTGTCAGGGTCTGTAGCAGTATCCGGTGCCTATGTTTCATTGTCTAACCAGCAATGTGAAGTAATAGTTATTAGTTCATAATTCAGTTACATATTAATAGGAAATTAGGTGCTAATAAATAGCATTAATTATAATTACATGACATCACTCTTGTTAAACTTGGTTATAAGCAAAATATCCTGTTTCAATATTAAACATGGTATTTGGCAACTAAGCACAAACATTAATATCTCACCATCTGGAATCTCTTACTAACATATACGAAAAGAAAACTCTGTTCAACACTATTTTATTCTGGACAAAGTGTAAGCCATCTAAAAGAATAAAAAAAAAGGAAAAGAAGAAAATGGCCAGTTCAGTTAAAGAGGCAAATTGGAGCATCTCAACTATAGGCAAATCAAAAGTTGAGAAACTGTTGAAAAATACTGAATGTTTCAATGTAGAAAATTATGCATTTATAATTCTCTTAGAAGAGACTTTCAGTTTTCCTTTCGTGGAAGCACATCATTAAATTCAAACAAAACATCTAGCTTAAGAAACACAATTGCTGAAAATTTGAAATAAAATTAAAATTCTGACTATGCGCAGAAGATCATTGGACATGCTTTATAGCAAATGGGTTCACATTTTGGGTGGGGCCCTTTATTAGGGCTGACCAACTTTGACAAATTTTACACCTTTCTTTCAGAAATTTTGACGCCTCTTTTAAATATGTTCTGCTGTGCATTTCCTATCTCCATTTTATTGGGCAGTTACAGCTAAGGAAGGTCATTTGGCTGTCTTTACTTGCTTTATCTGCCATTCCAGTGAGTAATGCATGTTACCAGGATATTTACCCCCACTACTTCAACTGGCTGCTTCCACACACAGATCACTGCTGATGTGAACAACTTCCTGCTAGCAGTCCCAAATATACATTTTATTTGTTTTAATTTGTGGCACTGCCCTGTTCTCAAATTTAAAGTATCATTTCAGATTTAACTTTTTTCCATAGCTTTAACAGTCATTTATAAAATCAAATCTCACATGCCTACTTTCCAAGTTTATCTCGACACAGACCTCTATATTAGGGATTAGCTTTGGGCTCTTCATAGCAGTGCCTCTAGCACTTGAATATGGACACTATGTTGAAGATATATTCTGATAAAACCAATGTTACTGCAGCTGACTTGTAGCTCACCATTCCATTGATTCTGTTGAATACTATTCTGCATTTGTTTGAGCATGTTGAGCAACCATTCTAGCAAGACTCCTCGCTCTCTAAATTTCATCTTTTGCTATTTTAAACCATTAAGGGGGTACATGGGCCAAAATCCAGCTCTGGGCTTGCGAAAACCTTCCCTCCACACTTTCACATTTTGAAAACTGCATTACCAATCCAAATGTGACTTTATGTTTGGCTTTTTTACATCGTGGTTGATTAGTAGGTCCACGTCAATTCACCAACAGAGATTCTGAGCTTCCAATGCATCAGAGACCCCTGAACCTAATTCTTTTTGTCCCTGCCCCACCCTACACACAAATTTATGTCAGCCTATGTCTCCTCAGATACCTCTGTGCCCATTTTTTTCTACATAGCCACTCGCCCAGAATGCAGCACGTAAAATTTTCAGATTTCACACAATATCAAGAGAAATTATTTTATAATCCTTGGTGGAAAAACCTGTATCCATGTAGTGAAATTCTGTGAATCGTCGATACTATGAGAAAAACATGCATTCTTCTACATGAAAAAGCCCTTGTAATCCAATTTGCATGCGTCAACAAAATCAGAAACCATACCAAACACACAATTTGTTTTTAAGACTCCTTGAAACTGTCTTTAATTTTCAGATGAAAGGAACACCTACTGTACTGAAGCTCACCAGTACTTCAAACTCAACTAAAGGATTGATCATGACCACAGCTGTTAAAACAATAGGCTGCTCACTAAGAAGAGTGGAAGATGCTCATTTCAATATCAAAGCAGAGTGTCTGTCAATCAAATGTACTGTGGGTAGATTTTTACAAGAGTAGATATTTTTCCAAGTGTCAAAACCAGTTAATTTTAGAATCGGTCAGAACTGTTTAACCCACAGCAGAAAAGATGATAGCACCAGTTGACAGGACATTTTTCACCGTATTCTAGTGCTCTCTCTGTCTCCATTACAGCAACACTGTAATGCATGAGAACAAATGTACAATGCTGATCAATGGAAGAGTAAGTTCTTCTTTGAAGGATAAATCTCTATAATGAATCACTGCATTAACAACATATCTACATTGTAATACCGTACATAATAGTGACACTTAAAGGTTTGTGAATTGTTTCACGTACCTTTGACGATGTTCCACACCCCCTCAATAGATTTCCATTTTCTTCATGAATTCTCAAACCTGACGTGCTTTTAACGGGCTTCTAAGAACTCACACCATCAAACAAAAATGGAGAAAATCCAATTTTTATCCACCATTAAAATGGGGAACCCACTCAGCAAGGGCAGGTTTGTGTCCTTTTTACATTTAATATTCATGACCCACAAAGTGGCCAGAGGAAAATGGTGCAGTGTTGGGAATGCAGAAAAAAAAAGTGAATTTCCTCCAAAGAAAAATACGGCCATTCATACATCACATTATGCCTCTGCACTCAGATGAAAATTGAGCCCCCCACATCTTGACTTATGTAATTACTGTTACATATAGTATCCAGGTGATCTTACAATGAGATAGTAAGAACTGCCGAAGCTGGAGTCAGAGATAACACAGTGTGGAGCTGGAGGAACACAGTGTGGAGCTGGAGGAACAC
>NC_063332.1:100266599-100297687 GCF_021869965.1 Rhincodon typus
CACAGTGTGGAGCTGGAGGAACACAGTGTGGAGCTGGAGGAACACAGGTCAGGCAGCATCACAGGAGCAGGAAAGCTGACGTTTCAGGTTGGGACCCTTCTTCATATTGTCCCGACTCGAAATATCAACTTTCCTGCTCCTCTGATGCTGCCTGGCCTGCTGCGTTCCTCCAGCTCAACACTGTGTTATCTCTAGATATTACAATGATATCTGTTTTGCAGATATATTGACATAATCCAAACATTTCTAGTTCGCAATACCAAGAACTGAAAAATGTTGGCACTGACAGTCATTCACCTAAGTCTGCTGTGTAACTGTCAAAGCATCGACAATTATAAATCATATATGTTATAAGAACTCGCACTGTTCAGTTTTGTAATGTTTTCCATTCATAAGGATCGGTTGAAAGTTAAAACACTGAACCTTAAACAAGTAAACTGTCTGCCTCTTATACGAATATCCTGCTCAGTAGACTTTGCAAGAAAGGAAATGCATGGTGGGTGGCATGCAGGTGGAATAATAAACAAACGACTTAGACATTTCAGAATGTTTAAAATTCTCAGTTGCAGGCACTCAGTTCCTAGTAAGGCTGGACATAACCGAATGCTGGAAATCAGAAACAAAAACAGAGATTGCTGAAAAATTCAGCAGGTCTGGCAACGTCTGTGGAGAGAAATCAGGCCCTTGTTCTCTATGTAGCCAGTCGCAAGAATATGCCTGACTCTCAGAAAAGAAATGATTGCAGGGAAAGTGGGTTTCCCTGCTCTAATCTGATTTATGTAAATGAAGTTCATGCAAATGAGCAGAAGCTCCAAATTTTCTGGGGTTTGCGGAGGGTGGAACAAGAGTTTTTTTTGGCCTTTAGGCATAGAATTGGTAGGAAATTGCAATAAAACACAATCTACCAAAATTCTGCCCCAACCAAGTATCTCTGTAAAATCAAGTTGAGATCTTACGCCCTTCCTCCTGTTCCAGCCCCACCAAACCAGAAGGTTTGGCCCATTTAGTCCATATAGAGCTTCAGAAATCTAATGCACGATGTTAATGTGAGTTCCTAACGAATTCAGTAAGATCCTATTTGCTAACTTTATAAATACATCACAAATACAGCACTGACAACTAGGACACTTACCCTCCATAGAAGCGAATGGTCCAAGACTATACACCAGCATTGGACCTATAACCCTTCACCTAATGAACTTAATTTTAAAACTGTATAGTTTCTGTTTTAACTATCAAGTCTGGAACTGAATTAGACAGTCTCATCATTCTATGTACAATCACATTTCTGATGCTCTATGTTCTAAAATTACTGTATTTAACCTCGATTCTAAGATGTCTCTTTCCAGACCTACTGATCCACTAACCATTCTACTGCACCTTCTCAGAATGGTGAATACTTGTACCATATTGCCCAGCATGGATAACTTTCCCATGATGTTTCCTTGTGCTGTTGGGAGATGTTCAAAGGAAGGATTTTGGTTGGCTCCATCCAATGCCTACTCTGATATTTTAGAGGCTGGCACCATTCCAACTGGACATGGAACACCTAACTGGAGAAAAGCACTTAATGCAGCAATGCAGGTAACACTCCCCTTTACAGTTGAGTATGCAGATCACACCTTTGGGCTTGGGCATAGAGGGTTACACTTTGGCCCTCTGGTCCTGCCAGGACTGTGGCCCAAGAATTTCAAAGTAAGGTTATTAGCATATGGATAAATAAATGGCTCTCACAAACAAACAAACAGTAAACTTTGTTGATGATAAAGCAACAGAAAATATAGCTAAAACAAATGAATAGTACATCCAAATTTCAAAGTCTATTTGGATAACCAATCACCTGATTACAGGAAAGATACCTCAAAAAGGTGCAAACAACAAAAAGATGACCAGTTAATTGACAATCAAGTTTGAAAGAAAGTTTTCAAGATGGAGAAAGATGGACTCGCATTTAAATAGTGAACTTCATGACTTACAGACTGTCCAAAATATTTTACAACAGCTGACATACATTTTTGAACAGTACTCACACTATAATACATAAAACATGACAGCCAATTTGCACATACAAGCTCCCACTCACAGCAACGTAATAATGATTGTACAGAGAATGATGAAACTGTCTAATTCAATGTGCGATGTTGATTGAGGAATAAATCTCAGTCAGGGTGCTGGGATAATACTCTTATTCTTTGTTGAAATAGTACGCCAAGATCTTTTATATCAACTTGAGACAGAAGACAAAACCTCTGTTTAACATCTCATCTGAAAATCAGCACTTCTGCCAAAACAGCATTCCTTTGGCATTGCACTGAAATGCAAGAGATTTTTGTACTCAAATCATGGGAGCGAAACAGATTATGATAAAACTGATCAAAAGGAATTGGTCACTATGGCTAAAGCATTAAGTAATAGGAAATGAATAAAAGGAATAAGAGTAAGGAAAGAAATTGAGCTCAACATTATCAGCTCAAAGAGCTGTGGAACAAGGCATGGAGAAGAATATTAAAGCAATCTGGCACAACAGAATCTCACATTTTGAAAAAAAAGGATAAGGTTAAAGATGGGGACGATAATGATATTTGATTGCTGAAAACTAGATAGAATAATGGTTCCAAAATGCTGGTTACACAGAATTGAGATATCATTTAAAGCAATGCTGTTAACCATAATCATCTAAAGCAGTTGCTTACTGGTATAGAGCTTGAATATTGCTGAAACAAAAAATAAGTTGCCTTATTTTTTTCATTTTTCACTCAGAACAAATTTAAGAATGCCAAATTTCAAACAATCATACCAATTTACAGCACAGGAGAAAAGGATGCTGAAGAATTGATAAGTCAACGCAGCTTGGCCAAGGTGTTATTGTGGAGAAAACAGGTATCAGTAGGCTTCTCAAGCTCAGCGATATTTCAAAAAAGGAGCAACTTGAACAAATTTCTCTTGTTCACAGACAACAGGTCCCTATTTAAGAAAGTATGTCACTTCTAGCAAATGTAAATGATCCACAGTACAAGTTCAACCAATTATCTTAAATTGATTGCTCATATAGCTATTAGTACCCTCAGGGTTGTTGAAAAAGTGGTGCCCAATTGCAGAATATTGTCTTACAGAAGGCAGTGATCAACTGAAAAAAGTATGCTGGCTTCCAAACTCTAATTATATAATTCACCACAAATGCTAATTTGAGTTAATTTAACTACACAACATGAATAGTGATAATGATTGAAAACATGAAAGAAAACTTATGTGATTTAATCTGGAAAACTTGCCTTCGATCTCTGCTTTACTTTGTTTGCTATTTCACGAAACCTCACTTTTGAAGGAGGATGGGGTAACTCATCAACTCCTGCTGTCTTTGCGTCCTCTTCATCCACCTGAATATGCAACAATAACATTACATTGACTACATTATTACATAATCTTTAGTTCCTGACTGCTAGCAATGGGATTTGGGTCACAAGAGGATTCTTATATTGCTTACAGCAAAATAATTTCAAGTAAAATTTGACTAACAAGGAGTTAAATATGCCTTGCACTAGGCTGGACTTTATACCACGAACTGTGTAAGGTGCTATCCTCCAAACCCACCACCAACATAAAATAAGATGCGATGATGTCAGGTTAGCATGACATCATCACGCTAATCTCTGAAGTTACGCAGACATGTAAATCAGTAACCCACCTGCCATGCTGAAACCATTCATTAGCAGGCTATTGCCAAATTGCAATCATGTGCAACTTTTTCCACTGCCCACAGCATTTTTTGAGCATCAGAGGTGAAAAGGTTTGGGAGTGTTTCCAGCAGCTACACTAAGGTAGCACATGAGCCGATGAAAAGACCTGCCTAATTGTAGCAGCAGATGCTGCTCATGAAGCTGGCTGCTCCTGCCCAATTATTAAACTCATTTCTTCACTTTCTTTACACCAGTAAAATATAAACAGAGATTCATAGAGCAGGAGGCCTTCAAAACCTGCAATTATGACAGCCCCCATGTTTGCAACCTTACCGTTCTACCCCATGACCTCTCAACCCAGTTCCCCAGTTAGAGGTGGAGCTCCAGTTTGCAGTTCTGATTATCAATTGGTGGCTGTCCAGTGGAAAAGAAGCTAATCTGATAGCTGAGTGGACGAACTCAGAAAAGGTAAGCAGAAGTGAGGAGAAGGCTCAGTTTTCATTCCACAACCCTCACGCCATGAAGAAACTGAGAATCTAGCCCACAGATTCTGGGAAACACAGGTTATATTCAGAAAAAGCATCCATTCAGATTGTTGAGGGACAGGGGTATTTGAATTTTGTTTAAAGAAGACACATTTTGTCAAAGCTTTTGTCTTGCATTCGTCAAGACAATTGGCAAGAATATCATTCAAGCAGAAAACCTACATTTATACCACACGAAAGGAGAACGCTGATTAGTTGGCAAGTGGACACTGATTGGAAAATGTATCTCTTAATGATGTACAGCCAAGCTTTGCTTAAATTTTAAATCAAGCAGATCAATTTTGATTGGTCGGGGCATTGTGCTGAGAAATAAACCAGCAAGTGGCTGTCACCAATCTTGTTAAGTTGAAACAGGCTCAGTGTATGTATATGCTCTTGCTGTCTGCAAAGTATGAGTCCTGTGTTAACATATCAAGTATATGCAAGTGCGCCACACTGACAGGCTGACTGACATTCCTAAACTGGTTGTCAGTGTAATTCTACACATACTGAGAATTATCCAGTAAATCTCATCCAATTGTACAATTACATCTAATGTTGAATATCGTGTGGAAAATTTTGAAAGGGTGGGCTGTTTCTGTATCAATGGAACTTGCTTGTTGCAAAAGGTTTGAGATGATCCATCAGTCATTGGAGCACACAGCCTACATGCTTGGCATCACACCTACAATGAAATTCATAAGACCATAGTAAAACCATTAAATGAAGGAACAGAAGTGGCCCATTCGGCCCATCAAGTCTGCGCTGCTATTCAATGAGATAATGGCTGATTTGAGAAGCCTCAATTCGCTTTCCTGCCTTCTCCCCAAAACCTCGATTTCCTTACTAATTAACAATCTATTTGTCAGAGCCTAAAATATACTTAACGACCCAAGCTTGACAGCCCTCTGCGGTAAAGAATTCCACAGATTCACTACTCTCAAATGATTTCTTTCTGATCTCGGTTTTAAACATGCAACCCATTATTTAGAGATCATGCCCTCTGATCTTAGACTCCCCCACAAAGGGAAACCTTTCCACATTTATCCCGCCAACCCCAAGAATCTACTATATTTCAGCAGCTCATTCTTCCAAATTGCAACGAGTACAGGCCCAAACTGGTCAACCTCTCCCAGCATCAACCTAGTAAATCTCCTCTGAATTGCCTCCAATGCCAGTCTATCTTGCCTTAAACAAGGGCCCAAAAACAGTTCACAGTATTCTATTTGTGGTCCAATGAGTGCCTTCTACAGTTTCAATAAAACCTCACTACTTTTACACTCATTTCCTTCAAAATGAAGGCCAACATTTCACTTGCCTTCCCTATTACTGCTGATCATGGATACTATCATTTTTATTCATAGAAGAGGACTCCCAACTCTCTCTCTTCTGTATCTTCCTGCTGTCTTTCTCCATTTAAATAATATTTTGCACCTCTATTCTCCTGCCAAAGCGCATAACCTCACATTTCACCGCATTATATTTGCCAGGTCTTTACCCACTTGCTGAACCTGTCCACATTCCCCCACAGAGTCTTTGTGTCATCCTCACCACTTGTTTTCCCACTTATTTTTGTCATTTACAACCTTGGCCATAGTGCATTGATATTCCTCATCCAAGTCATTAACATACATTGTAAAGAATTGTAGCCCCAGCACTGATCCCTGTGACATTTCACTTGTTACAGTTTGCCATCTTAAAAATGTTCCCCTTATCCCACCCAACTCTGTGCTCTTTTAGTTAGCCAATCCTCTATCCATGCTAATATACTAACTTCAAAACCATGGCTCATACCTGAATAAATTGCGTGGTACCTTATGAAATGTCTTCTGAAAATCCAGATATATTACATCCACCGTTTACGTCTACTTGAGCAAGCCAGCAATGCCCATGTCCTATGAGTGAACTAAAAGAAATGTATTTCTAAATGCTTTGCTGCTGTTACGTCCTTTACAATAGATTCTAATATGTTTTCAATTACAGATGTTAAGCTAACTGACCTATAGTTAACGGTCTTTTGTCTCCCTTTCTTACACATTGGCAGTCTTCCAATTCCCTGGGACTTTTCCAGACAAGGATTCTTGGAAGATTACTATCAATGCATCCACTATCTCTGTAGCTACTTTCTTTAATATGCATACGTCATTTGTGTGATAGGAAAAACGTCATTTTGGAATGACAGTAAGCTCCTGTTAGTGGTGAACAACCAACGTTAATTGAGGCATTCCATATGGCAATGGCTCTACCAATCAAGGTCCATACGCCAAGCAACAAGCACTCTTCCCTCATACAGTACAAATGTTGGCTTTCCCCCGAATTGATTTCTTGAAAATTTTCCTGATAAGTGCAAGTCGAATAGCTTCAACAAAATGTGTCTTATTTCAGTGAAACTCAAGTTCTTCACTGTAAATGACATAGATATTTGTTTGGACATTCTACTCATCACCAACACCTATCATTGTTAAGATGAACTCAGAAAGGTTAACAAATTACCAGGGCAGTATCACCTCTCAGTTCAAATGGCTGATAGCTGGCCCAGGAAAGCACAGATTTCCCACTCTAGCTGAGGAACAAAGGATAAAAAACAGAGTCTTTAATTTTACAGTCCATGGTGAAAGAATAGCACTCACCATTCATAATGTTTAAAGACATCATGCGGACTTTTGCATGGCAATTTACAATAAACAACGTACCATTTCAGCATGGTCTTACACTGCAGGAAATGAGAGACCTTTATAACAGGGCAGTCGATTTTGTATGTTGACGACTAACCACTTTTTACCGAGAGTTGAATCTAAGTATGGTAATTTAGGATATTTAACTCAACGTAACATTATGCATAGAATAGAGGAAGGAACAGAAGATTGGAATAATTATTCCCTCTCTTAACCCCAAAGATAAAGGAGAAAAGAAATTAAAATCTCTTACAATAGCGAGTCAAAAGGAATATGACTCCACGCTCGTAAAAGGGAATTTATGCTGCTATGCAATTTTCTGCGACTGTGACTGATAACTTGTCAAACATTTAATCGCCTTGAATAAGCAAACCCTACATTTCCTATAGTGTTTACTGAGTACCTATTGGGTAGTACTACAAAAATAACATTAAAATACGTGAATGACATGGAATCTTTCAACAAGTTACTGATGTCACGAAGCCTCTGAAGTATTAAAGTGAATCAATCAGACAGCAATCTCCCAATTTCCATGTCATATAGTGCATAAAGAGATGCCAAACATTGCCTCATTTACTCCTTAATAAAGATGAGCACTGATAGCCTCACCATTATATTTATGAAAAAATTTCAAACCATGGTCTAAGGCAGGAGAGAGGACCTGGAGGGAGGATGTACAGAGAATAAACATGCTCTCCTTAAGGCAGTACTGATTCGATTCTGATTTACTGACTTACTGGCAAGAAAATGTACATTTAATTTTCTAAAAAGAAGAGAAAAAAGTGTTTTCTTATTTTCCATTCTGTGAAGACAGCTATGCAATATTAGTTAATGTGTTTGAAATGTTATTCCTTTCAATTAGAAAAATAAATCTACCAAGTGTTTTATAACCATGTGATCAATGATAGGAAGCATGGTGGCTCAGTAGTCAGCACTGCTGTCTCACAGCGCCAGGGACCCAGGTTCAATTCCACCCTCAGGTGACTGTCTGTGTGGAGTTTGCACTTTCTCCCCGAGTCTGTGTGGGGTTCCTCTGGGTGCTCCAGATTCCTCCCACAGTCCAAAGACATGCAGGTTAGGTGGACTAGCCATGTTAAATTGCCCATAGTGTTGAGGGATGTGTAGGTTAGGTGGGTTAGCCATGGGAAATGCAGAGTTACAGGGACAGGGAAATGGGATAGGTCTGGGTGGGATGCTCTTTGGAGGGTTGATGTAGAGTCAATGGGCCAAATGGCCTGCTTCCACACTGCAGGGAATCTATGATTCAATATCTCACTAGAGTGCTCATCATATCACCTATCACAAAATTTCAGGGGCACATGACAGCTTGAGCGATACTGCAGTGTCCAGCTCATGAAACGATAGTTTCTATTATTACAACCCTGAGTATTGTAATGAGATGACCAAATATTGGTCAGTAAAGGAAAACTCAAACCTCAAAACAATTGGAGAAGATTGTTTAGAATACTGTTTAATAAAAAAATCCACAATGTTCATTGTACAAACGTTCTTTTTACAAAATTCGAAACGAGCTGTTTACACTTTTCATCAACAGGAAAGTGATGAGGCACTGAGTAAATTACAGAGCTAAGATTTTAATCAGTTTATAAGGTCCAGATTTCTAAAGTAAATACTTGTACTTTAACAATTATAGTAGAAAGCAGAAAATCCACTTTATAGCTCTGTGTATTTTCTTTGTTCCATACCCAGCTGACAATTATCTTAATTAAATATCTTCCACATCTTCTGCAAACAACCCTGACTCTGGCAGTCAGAACATCGTTTAATACTGCAGTGCAGCTGTTGCCTTATGATTTCTATTATATGATTCCAAAGGGAAACAAATAAATATGTGCCCTGCTGGACTGCCAAATAAGATTCATCACTTCCCATGCACAGCTTAGTTGCTTGTTAAGACATGCACACTGCAATAATTTCGCTATAGCTGTAACTGTAAGGAGCAAATCACCAACATTTCATACAAGGGCCAGATCTTCATTGTCTAAATGAGAAAAGAACGGAGGTGGGACACATGATAATGGTGCGCAGCCAGATGTTCTCCCAGAATGGGACAGTGGGGTAGAACATAGACCAGCACACTTGCCTCTCCTCCTCAAATTGTCAATCAACCCAGTTGATGGGTTGTTACAATCGCATCTCTCAAATTTCCTGGAAGCAGCCTGTACTTTTCAGCTGCCTCTCTCAGGTAGGGGTGGTCCTATAGGGTCGAGTCAGGAAGCCAGAAAAATTTCTCAAGGCAAGTGAAATGGCTTATCACAGGTGAAAGGACTTATCCATTTGAATCAAAGGATCTAGTAGCAGACACTTAAGGCACAGTGGTAGAGACCCCACCTCTTGAGCCAGAAGGCCTGGGTTCAAGTCCCACCTGCTCCAGAAGTGTGTAATAACATTCCTGAACAGCCTCAATCGAAAAGATTTAAAGATCTAGCAAACTGTCACAGGTCAGGAAAGAGTCAAAATTAAGAACTTTGCCAGTTCAGCGGGTCATCATCTTCATGGCATCAGATTCATAGGCTGCTGCTGTTTGTACTGCACCCGAATACCAGGAGGAGAGCCGCTGCAAATAGACCCCGAATACCAGGAGGGGTGCCGCTGCAAATAGACCCCGAATACCAGGAGGGGTGCCGCTGGAAACAGACCCCGAATACCAGGAGGGGTGCCGCTGGAAACAGACCCCGAATAGGAGGAGCAGCAACTGCACAGGAAGGGGAGAACACCAGGCATTGGAGGTAGAAGAAAGTGATAAGAGGCACAAAGAAGGAAATATTGAGTACAGGATCTAGAGGCAGAAATCAAACTGTAAGTCTCGAGACTGATGGTCACAAAGTTCTGTGGCATCTTCGGTGATGACCTTGGAAGCATTTTACGGATGGTTGCACACCTGCACATCACCCAACTGATGCCTTCTTCAGCAACAGTGGTTAGACTAGGTTACTATTTATTATTTTCATTGCTTAAATCACCTAATTTGATCATTTTCAGCACGGGGCAAGATTTTAGATTCTACTGAGGTTGCCACCCACTCCAGTGAAAATGTCTGAGCAGTGTGTATAGCCTGCAAAATTTTACAGTCTGAGGGGTGTTAATTAACTTGAGACGATACGCCCGCTCCCATCTAGGCAGGAAATTACATTTCCACATGCCAATCAACTCCCTGGTGGTAAAAGGGGAACATAAAGGAGGAACACACTAGTTTCCCACCAATAACCTGAGGAGTGAGACCCGGTAGGCTTCAAACCTGATTCCAGACTCCGCCTGCTGTGGCAAAATTGCAGAGGGATGGGAAGAGGCCCTTTAGCAGCCTTTCATTGGTCAATAAGGGATTTAAATGGCCCGAAGCTGGTTGAGCTTCCCAATACCTCTCCCATTGCATATACCATTGGAGTTGTTGGTTGGTTTGCCGAGCTGACTGGTTTTCATGCAAACGTTTCATTTCCCTTCAAGGTGACATCGTCAGTGCTGTGTAGCCTCCGTTGAAGCACTATTGTTCTGTCCCGCTCTGAATTTATATGGTCTGGTGTGTCATGATGGGCAGTCTTGTTTCTGGTTTTGTACCGTAGTGGTATGTAGATGGGATCTATTTCAACATGTTTGTTTATCGCATCGGTGGTTGAAAGCCAGGCCTCCAGGAATTCTCGTGCTTGTCTTTGTTTCACTTGTCCTAGTACTGTAACTTTGTCCCAGATAAACTGATACACTTCTATGTCGGAGTATATTGAAATGAGGGAGTTGGTTGTGCCGTTTTGCTGTGAGTTGGTGTTCACGTATCCTGGTGGCGAATTTTTCCTGCCCATCTGTCATGAACACTAACGCGCAGCAAAACGGCACAGCCAACTCTCCCTCGTTTCAATACATTCCGACACAGAAGGACATCAATTTAACTGGGACAAAGTTACAGCATTAGGACATGCAAGACAAAGACAAGCACGAGAATTCCTGGAGGCCTGGTTTTCAACCACCTGTGCTATTAACAAACATGTTGAAATAGACTCCAACTACATACCACCACGGTACAAGACCAGAAACAACTACCAACTGCCCACCATGACAGACCGGACCATATGAATTCAGAGCGGGACAGAACAACAGCACTTCAACAGAGGCTACACAGCACTGACAATGTCACCTAGAAGGGAGATGAAACACTTGCATGAAAACCAGTCAGCTCGGTAAACCAACCAACAACTTCAACCGCAACCCGAGCTACAGATCTTCATTAAAACATTAAACGTATACCATTGGGTTGGGCAAGGTGGCACCAAAACAGCACTCATGGCACAATGCCACCCATTCCTGGGGGAGCATTAAACTCTGTCCCAGGAGTGGATCACAGATGGAATACAAGAGTCCTTTATGAAATGAAAGAAGGAAAACTTTTTATTAAATGAACCTTTTTTCTTTAAAGAAACAGTGAACAACATCAATATTCAAGTTAGATTTGCCTTAAATTATTAATTTTATTCCAAATCAGATTTTATTGAAACACAGAATTCAGTTCAGAATATCATTCAGTAGCACAACATAAAGAAATGGAATATAAAAACTGAGAAATAGGAAGCGAACAGGAATCTCAGAAATATGAAGCAACAAAATAAATGAATATGAAACTTTTAAAAATATTAATAATTAACATTAATATAAGTCTTTTCTCACCTCAGTGTCAAATCGAGTAACTGACTTTGGGTCTTTGAAACGTATTAGATGTCGAGAAGGTACACTTGTTTCCTCTTGTTGGATGGCACTCTGTGCTTTAGACTAAATAATATATTTAAGGATACAAATATGAATTCAACAAGCCTAAATACATGTATTTTTGAATTTATTACTCAACTCCAATAAAATTACTGTCTAACAAAGCCAAGCCACTTGCCTTCACCTCTAAGAACAGTGGCCAATCTAGTTGATTTTGTACCATTCAGCAATCCTACAATGCATCAACTCCACACTGGGAAGTAGCTGTCCTCCAGTGCCTGGTTAAACTGAAGGCAGTTTAATTGAGTTAAGGAGGTAACAGGGCTTACTCAGACGCTCACAAGAATTCACCATTGTGCATGCAATTAAACAAAATATCCTCCAATTCAATGGAACCAGCTCTCACCATCTACTTCAATGCTACGTTTCAAAACATCAGTTGATCCATATTCAAGACATCCCTTTGTTAGAACTGGACATACAATATTGAGAACTGTAAGCACATATATTCAACTGATGGAAAAATGTACAAAATTGTTTATGTACACAGAAATCTAAAGAAGTTAACTAGTCTAGTTGTGGGATGCAAACAAATAGAGAGTGGTATCTAGCCGGTTCATCAGGGGTCTTGCCTACCAGCTGGGCAGTCAGCAAGAGATCTACACAGCCTCATTTTGGGAAGCCAACAGTGGACCTTCCCATGAATTCAAGATCCCGAGACAGGAGGTCTTGCCAACTCAGAATGGCCAGACACTGAAGGGATGGAAGTTCGTGTGCTCAGCAGTGTCATTGGGGAAGTTGTGGCTGCTGCAAAATTTTTAGAACAGCCTTCTGAAACTAATTCTGGGGGAGGCAGGAGGGCAACAGGATTGAGGTACATCACAATCCCACCTAAATAACATTCTTCCTGACTCCAAGATCACTACAAGAGAGAGCAAAAGTTTCACAAAGCCTATCACTTATATAGGATTGTCCAAGTGGACAGCAGAGTGGCATAGTGGTTAGCACTACTGCCTTACAGTGCCTGGGTCCCTAGTTTGATTCTGGCCCTGGGTGACTGTCTGTATGGTGTTTGCATGTTCTCCTCATGTCTGTGTGGGTTTTCTCCAGGTGCTCCATTTTCATCCCACAGTCTAAAGATGTGTAGGTTAGGTGAATTGGACAGGCTAAAAATTGCCCCGCAGTATCCTGGGATGTGTAGGTTAGGTGGATTAGCCCTGGTAAAAACGCCACACGGGGTTAGAGGGATGGGGTGAGATGCTTTCCAAAGGCTTGGTGCAAACTAGATAGGCCGAATAGCCTCTTTCTGCACCATAGGGATTCTATGAAAATGCGTCCTGAAAAATTAAGAACTCTGTTCTAAAATGTCTACTACAAATTTTTATACCAGTGGTTTTGATATTAAATGTTACAACCCATTCCTCTCCTGCCATAAATATACATTTGGAGGTAATTACAAATACTAGAACTTTATTTTAAGTTTAATTAATTTCACATTTACCTTTTTGAACATTTCAGCAAATGCAGAGAACAACACCTCATGTTTGTTCTATGTAAACATTTAATGAGCAGATCATAATGCATAACATCTAACAGTAAAAACAATTTTGCCTGTGTGAACTGATTTGATTGCACTCCTTAAAATGACCAACAAGCCTTGTTGTTAAGTACCTATAGGTTGTCAATTGATTAATTAAATATTTTAAAACTTCATTGTAATATTCAGGGACTGAGTGCACCAACTATAATGTGAAATAAGGTACAAAAGTCCTTTCTTTTTGATACTTATATCCTTACATGTGAAATGGGTGCTGCTGGCTAAACTAGCATTTATTGCCAATTCCTAACTGCCAGAGGGTAAATAACAGTCAACACATTTCTCTGGGTCTGTAAGTCAGGCCAGATAAGAATGTCAGTTTTCTTCCCCAAGGACATGAGTGAGCCAGATGGGTTTTCCCGACAATTGACAATGGATTCATGGTCACTATGAACGGTAGCTTCTTATGCTAGATTTTATTGATATCGTGGAATATGAATGCATGTTTCCTGACCTGAGCCTCTGGATTGCTAGTCCAGTGACAGGACCACTACCTCCCCCCACTTAAAACCAGATGTGCCTTTTCCAACCTCTGCCTCAGCTGCTACTAATGATTTGAAGGGTGGAGCCTGGAATGGATGGAGAAAGGGTGGCTGATCAAAGCATGTAAATGATGTAAAATAGCACAGCAGATATTTAGTGCCATACAGTAATTCAGTTGAGTTATTCTGGCAGCCAAGCACAACACTGAACCTTTTGGGCTTCGTTGCTATGAAATCCAAATACTGAACTCTTGACTTAACTTTCTTCAAGAGGCATTCACTGACTTTTACACAGCGGATTCTCTTAGTAAACACAACATATTTAAAAAGTTGCTGTGATTTACAAATTCAAGCGACTGCATTAGAATTTTTTTTAAAAATGCAGTAGATTATTGGGATGCAATGTATCCATAGTACATTGTTATTAGTTTAAGTCACAGATTGTACTAATTAAGGGTCTATCTAACTACAGAAACACACAGTTTCAAAGCCATTCAACAGGGTCAAATTATTAAGTAATAACACTGCAATGTTGATTTCATCAAATAGAAATTACAAAGGTTTAAGATTTTAATAACAAAACTGCCAGTCAATGAAGTAACATTTCATCAACAAAGGAAGTGAGTCCAACAGCCAATACTGATGAAAACTGAAAAGATGATATCACAGAAACAATACATACCCTAGCCGCTTTAAGTTTCTCCCTCAATTTCTCTCGCATGGAGAATTCAGCGAAACTTGTTCTTGGAGTGGATACAGGAAGTGGCGGCAGAGCTGAAAGGAGTAATTAACAATGGCCATCATAAAAAATTAACATAAATGTGTTATACTGGATGCATTCATCAGACAGGAAAAGTAGGCACTTTGTGTAATTTGATTAAATTTTTAACTTTTGTGACAACCATGGGAGTTGTGGGACCCCGAGTATCAGTGCACATTCCCAAGTGACTCTAGAAACATCACACAGTGGTGCTATGCCAGAGTTTGGACTTAAAACATCAAAGGTGGAACAATATTCAGCAATTCCTACAACAGCTATTGACCTTGCTTCACATCTAGAAGAATGGATATGTCTGATTGCTTTTTCCCAAAGGCTTACATGGACAAGGATAAAACCGGAAACAATGGCTTCAAGATGAACACCTTAGAAATAACAGACATGCATATCATATAATGTTTTACTGATTTGCATGAACTGATAACACTAAACTACATTTAAAGACCTGGCACAAATGGAGAGCACCAGAAGTAAAGTCGAGAGCATGGTCCAATCAGATACAGAAGGAATGCTAAGTCAGTCCAGTACACGCATGGGAAGTCAGGAAAACTATACTGTATTTTTGTTTGAGGCAAGGAGCTTGACTGATAAGGCAGATGAACTTAGAGCATTGATCAACATATGGAAATATGATATCGTTGCAATCACAGACATGGTTGAAGGACGGACAGGACCAGCGGTTCACCATTCCATGGTACAGAAGTTTGAAGCATGATAGGGAGTGGGGAACACAAGAGGTGGAGCCGTTGCATTATTGATAAAGGAAACTATAACTGCAGTAATGAGGAAGGACATCCCAGAAGGGTCTTCAAATGAGGCCATGTGGGTAGAATGTGGAAATAAAAATGGATTGATCACCTTGGTGGGATTATTGTACACCTCTTTCAACAGTCAGAGGGATATAGAGGAGCAGATATGTCGGCAAATCACAGGAAGTTCCGACAGAAATAGGGTTATAGCTGTAGACAACTTCAACTTTGCTTACACTGACTGGGATCACCTTAATGCAAAAGTCCAAGGAACCCTGGATGTCAACCTAGATAATTTGAAAAAGAAAAAGCAGCAGCATTTGTTTTTGATTTTGATTTATATAGTCACTTGTACTTAAGGGAAAATAAAGTGAAAAGCTTTAACTGTCTCCACACTCTGGCAACATTCTGAAAAAACTTAGAAATTAAACAAAAAAAAAAAAAAAACGAGAAGAGAATCCAGATTCGTTCTTTATTGCCTGCTCCACCACCGTCACTGACATGAATCTCTATCTCTAGGCCTGTAAAGCCACCACTGCTGCTGCCTCGTTGTCTCGCCAGCAGGGTTCCCGTTCTATAGCTGAAGCCACGACCTTGCTGAGAGAGTCCCAGTCAGCGATCACCACGTCGCCGACAGCTGCAGTAACCACCTTGCCAGCGCCAGAGTCCTGATACCCACTCACAACATCGCCACCGATGATGCCACCACTTCGCCGCCACTGCCAAGACTCGGACCCACATCGTTGCCGCCACTAAAGCCACCGCCAAGAGTTCGGCACAGCACATTAAAAACAGGGGAGGCCCCTTGCAAGCATAGAAAAGCATAGGAGGTCGCTTAAAAATGGAAGTTAGGCAAAGAGGGACCACAAAATATTTTTGGCAGATAGGATTTTTGGTGGCACGGTAGCTCGGTGGTTAGCACTGATGCTTCGCAGGGACCCAGGTTCGATTCCACCCTCGGGCGACTGTCTGTGTGGAGTTTGCACATTCTCCCCGTGTCTGCGTGGGTTTCCTCCGGGTGCTCCGTTTTCCTCCCACAGTCCAAAGATGAGCAGGCTAGATGGATTGGCCATGCTAAATTGCCCACAGTGTTCAGGGATGTGTAGATTAGGTGGGTTATAGGGGGATGGGTCTGGGTGGAATACTCCTAATGGCGGTGTGGATTTGTTGGGCCAAAGGGCCTGTTTCCACAATGTAGGGATTCTATGATTGATTCTATGATCAAGGTAAACCCCAAGGCTTTTTAAAAGTACATTAAAACTAAGAGGATTACCAGGGAAAGAGTGGGATTTATTAGTGACTGAAGAGGCTACCTGTGTGTAGAGCCAGTGGATGCAGCTGAGGTCTTAAATGAATACTCCTCATCTGTATTCACAAGGGAGGAAAACATTGTAACTGGGGATGTCAGTTGGGATGATGAGGTTCTAGAACATGTTAAAATTAGTAAGGAGGAAGTATTAGAAGCTTTAGCAGGCATAAAGGTGCATAAATCCCCACGGCCTACTGAGATGTATTCCAGGCTGTTATGGGAGGAGATTGTTGGGGCCCTGACAGATATTTAGTACTTTGGTGGCCACAGGTGAAATGCCAGGAGAATAGCTAATGTAGTTCCTTCATTCAAGAAGGCCAGGATGGATAAGCCTGATCATTACAGATCAATTAGTCTAATGTCAGCAGTAGGGAAATTATTGGAAAAAAGCCTGAAGGATAGGATTAATCAATACTTGGAAAGGCAGGGATTGCTCAGTGATAATCAGTATGGATTTGGTGGAGGGAGATCCTGTCTGAAAATTTAATTGAGCTTTGTAAAAAGGTGACTAAATATATTGATGAGAGTAGTGCAGCTGATGTAATTTATATGGACTTCAGTAAGCCCTGTAACAAGGTCCCACATGGAAGGCTGGCCCAAAAAGTAAAATCCAAGGCAAGTTGGCAAACGGAATCCAAAATTGGCTTACAACTAGGAGGCAAAGGGTGATGGTGCAGAGTTGTTTTTGTATTCCAGTGCTCAGTTCTAGGGCTCTTGCTGCTTGTTATGTACATTAACAACTTGGATGTCAATGTAGTAGATATAATTAGTAAGTTTACAGATGTCACAAAAATTGATGGTGTTGCTGATAGTGAGGAGAATAGTCTCAGGCTACAGTCTGATATTGGTCAGCTGGTAAATTAGGCAGAGTAATGGCAGATGGAATTTAATCCCGATAAATGTGAGGTGATGCATTTTGTAAAGTCTAATAGGGAGGGATTTTCACAATGAATGGTAGGTCATAGGAATACCGAGGAACAAAGAGACCTCGGTGTTCAAGTCCAAAGATCCTTGAAGGTATCATCACAGGTAGGCAGGGTGGTGAAGGTGGCTTATGGATTCTTACCGTCATTACCTAGGACATCGAATTTAGAAGCAAGGAAGTCTAGTTACAACTTTATAAAACATTTATTAGGTCACAGATTGAATACTGTGTGTAATTCTGGCTGCCACACTATCAGAAGGAAATAATTGCACTGGAGAGGATGCAGAGGAGATTCACCTGGATGTTGCCTGAAATAAAAATTATGAGGAGAGACTGGATAGACTAGGTTTGTTTTTCTTGGAGCAGAGGACACTGAGGTGGGGATCCAACTGATGTATACAAAATTATGAGAGGTATAGACAGAGTAGATTGTGAAAATCTCTTCCTCCTGGCAAACGTGTCTAAGACCAGATGGCATAAGTTTAGCGCAAGGAGTAAGTGGTTTAGAGGAGATTTCTGGAAATATAGATACAAAGAACATGCTGGTCGAGAGGATGGTGGAAGCAGGTACACTCACAGCATTTAAGAATCATCTGGATGAGCACTTAAAATGCCAGGATGTAGGAAACTACAGGCCACGTGCAGGTAAATGGGATTAGTGCAGTTTGGTGTTTGTTGGTCAGCAACTATCCCCCCGCCACAGCCCACTTTAATCTCACCATGTGACTGTCGAAACTTTCACTATCTATCTTAAAATCCTGCTTCTTCCCTGAACATATTCCCATCAGATCTCCAAGCCCCGCCTTTGCGTTAGTCAATCCATCAGGAAACTGAATAGGGCCCGATTTTTCAGTGAGTGACAATCCCAGGCAGATTGCCACTCCTCTTACTCATTTATTTAGTGGAAGAAGGAAGCTCTGTATTTCTCAGAGGGGATTCTAATCAGGTCTCTCTCAGAAAACCAAAGCTGTGTGCCCATTCTGACTCTTCCCTCCATGCAGAACTGGCAGAGGAAGGCAAACCGTGCCCCGTTTTCACCACTGTCAACTATCATATTCTGAAGTGTAAAAGGTCCAGAATCACAGCCACTGTAAAACCACAAATACACGAGGTGAGTGTTATGTTAGAGTGCCAGAAGGTATGGGTACCAGATGGATAGGGTGGCAGCTTGGAGGAGGTTAGGTGGCACCTGGAAAAGGTGACAGCTAGGGAGGGTTTAGGGTGAAAGGTGGCAGTTAAATGTTGAGGGTGAGTTAGGCTGGGTGGGGAAAATCGGGTCCGGTAGGATTGAGGAGGGTACATGACAGCACGGCAAGGGGTCAGGGTTCAGATCTGGCAGTGGGAGAGGTTGGATTGGTGCGGTGTGCAGAGGGGAATGGATGTCGGGGCTGGGTTGAGGGTTCTCAGTGCAGGTGCAGGTGTCAGATTTCGGGCTTGTCAGGTAAGCTGGCCCAAAAAGGGTGCAGGGTGTAAAGGGTTTGGGGGTTGCGAATAAGTATAGTTACTCAGGAATAGTTCATATTCTAATGTTTCCTGCTTAACTATTTTACTTAATTTTATTGGAACCATCCAAAGTCTCTGGTTTTCTGTGCACTTCAGAGGGTTTCAGACACATTGGAATTGTCAGGCGGAAAGGTCAAGTTCCCAGGCAATTCCTTCAGAGTCTGTTGCGTTGGAGATTGTGCAGAGTTCCTATGCACTACTCCCATCTACGCTGGAGTAATGAGTTCCTGACCATCGGAAAACCAGCCGCTGAATTTACTGCCTCCCAGCAAGTTAGTTTCGCCCACTCACCCTTCTAGAGGTTCCGGGCTGGAGCAGGAAATTCTGCCCTATGAAGCCAACAGAATTTGTTACACTTGATTCAAATTCACTGCTAACATGAATTCTTTGAAGAAATATTACTCAAAATAAAATAATGACTTATTGTCCCATGTTCGCTTTTTAAGCAAAACACCAAATCTTGAGCAAAATAAAAAGATTTTTGTGAGAAGCAGCTTTAGAAGTTGTTTTGGTTGTAGTACATCTTTCAGTGACCAGGATGGACTCCAATACAGAATGGAAACATGAAAACAGGTTCTGTACACCAGTGATTACTGGAACACCATCTCGTCTGGGAAAAATTACCATTACCTCGGTTGGCCAGTATTTTTTTTTCAATCGGGTGCACCACATTTATGACCATTACCTCATCTTACCCAGGAATATTTCTTAAAAATGTTGTCGAGAGTTTTTCTGGCTTGCAATGTTTCCTCATGTACAGCCAAACCAATTTTAACATTTTCCTGGATAACACTGGATTATTTCTTCAAGTGTTGTTTGAGCAAATAGGAATTCAGAGGGATTTTTGCCATAAATCTGAATTAGATTTATAATACCTCATTAATTCTATTAATTCAGTCGATAATAAAGTATGGTTTGCATTGATCTTTCATTACCTTGGAATATCCCAAAGCACTTTACAGCTAACTAAGTACCTTTGAAACAAGGTAGCCAATAGTACAGTTCCATAGCAGATTAGAAGAAGAATAAATATTGGCAGGACAAATAACACTAGTAAGCAACAATCGCACCACACAACCACCAGATAATGACCATCACCAATAAAAGAGAATCTAATCATTGTCCCCAGACATTCAATGGCACTACAGTTGCCAAATCTCCTGCTATCAATAGCCTAGCGATTGCTATTGACCAGAAATTCAACTGGATTAGCCATTTCATAGGGCTACTAGATCAGGTCAGAGGTTAGGGTTCCTGCAGCAAGTAACTCACTTCCTGACTCCACAAAACCTGCCCATCATCCACAATGCACAGGTCAGGAATGTGATGGAGTACTCCCCAGCTCGACCAACACTCAAGAAGCTTGACATCATCTAGGACAAAACAGTCCACTTGACTGGTGTCACATCAAACATTCATTTCCTCCATCACTGCCACACTGCTAATCTACAATCTACACTATGCACAGCAGAAATGCAGCAAGGCTCCTTAGACAGCTGCTTTCAATCCCATGACCACTTCCATCTAAAGGATAAGGACAGCTAGTACATGGGAACACCACCACCTGCAAGTTCTCCTCAAAGCCACTTAACATCCTGACTTGGAAATTTATCGTCGCTGTCCTTCAAAGTCCTGAACTGCAATCATGGAATTAGCATTTACCTATAACAAGTGATCTGCAGTGTTTCAAGAAGGCAGCTCGCCACCACCATCTCAAGGGCAACTAGGGATTTGCAATAAATGCTGGGCCAGCCAGCGAATTGCACACTGCCAGAATGAGTAAAACAATGACTCTGTCGGAGCATTGCCAGTCTTGTGACAAAGCATAAAAGAATCTCACTCCTCCCAGAAACAAAAGACTGTTTGCTAGAATCCTCCAGAACTGCTTTGTGCAACATCTCACTGCCAGAGATTCAGTGCAGTTTCAGAAATGATCAAGGAACCACTAACATGACATTTACAGTCAGACAGCTCCAGGAGAAATGCCAAGAGCAGAACATGGTCCTCTAACCCATGTTTGTTAATCTGACAAGACCTTTGACACAGTCAGCCCTAAAGGCATTGGAAAGTAATGGAAAAAAAATCAACTTTCTCGAGAAATATATCACAATGGTCCAATAGTTGCACAATGACATGCTCATACTTGCCCTGAATGATGTAGACTGTTAACTTTTTTTTTGGTATTTTTGGTTATGGACCGAAATGGGAAAAGGACTTTCTTTAGAAACCGAGGGTTGTAGGAAGGATTGCCTTCCATGACAGTGATCCAGACAAAGTTAGATATTGCTTGAAAGGGAACCTGCTCAATCTCAGGTGACTTCAGACAAAAACAAAGTTCTCCAAAGATATTCCTCTTAACTTCCAGTCAACCTATTACTGTGCACTAGCTGCTGGTTCTCCAATGCAGGCAACAAACACAACCAGCACGGAGAAAACTGAAGTAAAGTACCGGACTGCTCCAGGTAAAGCCCACTTTGAGCCCACTATCAGTGCCAGTAAGTCAGGGGGATCAACGCTGGCTCAATGAAGAGTGCAGGAGGAGCAACACCGGTGTCAACTGGTGAAGTTACTAAACAGAATTACTTGCATGCCAAAAAGCATAAGCAGCAAGTCATAGAGCTAAATGTCTCTACAGTGAATGAATCAGATTAAAACTCTACAGTTCTACCACATCCAGTCATGAATGGTGGTGGACAATACCACCCAATGGAGGAGGCGGCTCCACAACACTGCAAATGATAAGGCTGATGCACTTGTAACAATCTTCAGTTAGAAGTGCCAAGTAGACAGTCCATCTCAGACTCCTCATTAGGTCCCCGGCACCACAGCCAATCTGATTCATGTCACATGATGTCAATAAATGGCTGAAGGAAACGGATACAGCAAAGATTATGGATTATAACATTCGGCAACAGTACTGAAGAGTTTTGCTCCAGAACTAGCCACGGCCCTAACCAAGCTGTTCCAGTACAGCTTCAACACTGGCAAACATGACACAGCCACCTCTCTCTTGTCCTCCCACTTGCACAAGCACCTCTTATTCTGTCTCGCACAGCTACCTCTCTCTCCCACTCCCTCTCTCTTTCACCACCTGGGATGTACATGAAAAGCACAAAATATTGACATACTTAAAATAAAATCCTTTCACTGTAATGTATATACAACAGCAACAACAGCAAATTACCCAGATTTTTTTTAAAAATGTCATACAAATAAGCATATAAAGCCAGTCACAATATTTAACAATTTCTTACCGGAATAGACTGGAGCAGTCAGATACTGTATGTTGTACGCTTTAAAATATTATTATCTTACTATATTTTATTCAAACTAGTTATTTGTGAAATCGAGAAGACAAAACAAATTGGTGGAACTTACAGCGTTCACATACAATAAAACAACATTAGTGAGTACTTGTAACATAAGAAAGAATGCAACATGGCTCTTTTTAGTTAAGGACAGCTTACTTCTTTGTCGAGGGGTAATTACATTCACTTCTTGTGTAGATTCTTCAGAGTGTAAATCATCAGTGTCATCAACAAGCTACAAAGAAAAATATAAGTCATTGCAAACAATGACCACTAATGTCTCTCTGTGTCTCAGTTTAAAACAGTTGGAAGGAAAAAAAATTAAATTGCTGAGCTACATGTGGAACTTTCTACTATACATAAAAACAGGAGATCTAAAAGCAAGTCTCTCTCCTGACCTCTACTGCAAATAGTGAAACACCTGACAAGAACAGAGGAAAGGAAAGAAAATCAACTTTTGTCTAAATTATAACAGTCGGGGTCAGAAGATTAATACACTCTTGTAATTATTGCTTTGGCAAGTTTAGCAGTGCTAAAAATACTTTTAAAAACAATACTATGATAAGGAAGGGTGTTTTCCTACATTTAAAATGGGTACAATAGCTTTGTTTGAAGTTTAAGAATCCATACTCATCTTCTCTAGCATCATCACCCTGCAGCTACCATATCTATTGAGTAAAGAATGGACATCAGTAACTCACCAAACTTCTCCCGATGACAACTTCCCCTTTTTCCTGACGTCCAACTCCACGGGGCAGGAGCAACAATATTTTGGGAACTCTTATCGCCTAATCTCACCACATCCTGGTCTGAAAACATGTTACCATCACTTCATGGTCACTGGGTCAATATCCCAGAAATCTCCACTCAACATCAGGGTTACAGCAGCTCAGAGAGGCTCAGTACCAACCTCTGAGGGCAACTAGGATCAGGCAATAATGGTGAGCTCGTCAATGCCAAGCATATCCATAGAATAAAAGAAGTTGCACCAAAATCGGTTAGAATTTTGATAAGTAAATGAACCAATTTTTCTATGGGATTCTCCCAATCTCTTGTCAGAACCTCACCAGAAAAACCATGCGATTTATTTAATATCTTTGCTTAAAACTAAGAAAAACAACAGTAGACATAATTTTATCTATAAATCTCGAGAACAGAAACATCAGAAGTAAAGATTAAATAACATGCATGCCAATACATGGACAAACATACCATTTTCTTCCTTCTTCGTCTTTGGGCTTTCATAGTCCGTTTCAGGTTCTCCGCTTGTTCATCCTCATTCTGAATTTCCTGCATAAGCCACAATGTAAATGGAAAAAGTCAAAGCCAAAAATTTAATCGGGATAACAACTTGCGGAACAAGCTCACGGTCAACATATAGGGGAAATGTTTGTCGTCACTGTGTGGATGGTAATTTGTCAGAAATGAAACACACATCTGTGACAGAACCCGCCTTGTTAAAGTCATACAAAATTCTTACAGGGCTGTACAGGGAAAATGTAGGAAGGGGTTTTCCCTGGCTAGGAAGCCAAGAATCAGGGGTCCAAATCTTAGAATAAAAATTAGGCCATTCAGGACTGAAGTGAGCAGGATTTTATTCACTCAGATGGGGGTGAATCTTTGAAATTCTCTATTCCAGATGGTCATGGAAGCTCATTCATCCAGTATGTTCAAGATGGAGGCCGACAGATTTCTAGATATTAAAAACATCAAGGGATATAAGGATAATGGCATCAAGTTGGAACACCAGCCAGGATTTCATAGAAGAGTTTCATAGAATCCCTACAGCGTGGAAACAGGCCCTTCGGCCCAACAAGTCCACACCGACACACAGAGCATCCCACCCAGACCTATCCCCCTAATTTACACATGCCTGAACACTATGGGCAATTTAGCATGCCCAATCCACCTAGCCTGCACATCTTTGGACTGTGGGAGGAAACCCAAGCAGACACAAGGAGAATGTGCAAACTCCACACAGACAGTCACCTGAGGGTGGGATCGAACCCTGGGTCCCTGGCGCAGTGAGGCAGCAGTGCTAGCCACTGTGCCGCCAATAGTTTCGTTCAATAGTGAAGTGGGCTCAAGAGGTCAAATGGCCTGGAACTGCTCCTATTTTCTATGCTTTTTTTGAAGACAGTTCAAAAACAAGGGCACAAAATTATTATAGGACAGACTTTAGAATGATAATAAATTAGCTGGCTGAGGTAAAAGAAACTCAAAATTGCACACCAATAATATCTCAAAATGCAAATTAAAAATATACAGAAATATACACCCATTACAAAAGATTACATCAAGCTTCAGAATTCCATGAATAAATGGAAAAATTAGAAACAATATGAAGTTAAATGAGGACATTCAAGACTTCCAAATGTAATAAGAGGACACAAGAAAATAAGAAACAAGAAGGCAAACAAGGAGAGAGTACTAGACAATAAAAATATTGAAAAAAGCAAAAGTATTTTAGACAAGTTGCTGAAAGACAATTTTTCAGAGTGAACTTAAGCCCAGAGAGAAGAGGATGAGTTAGTTAAGGATGAATGCAAATTATCTAGAAGATTTAATGAGTACTTTGCACTGGCATTTTCTGAAGAGGCATATACAGAAAATTGAGTAATTGAGGTTGATTAACACAAGGTGAAAGGTATAATGAATTAAAGAAAGGTGTTAAGATTCTGAGTCTGAAGAGGACCAAATTGCAAGGATCTGACAGGTTACATCCCAGGATCCTGAAGAAAATAGGACGTGAAATCAGAAAGAGCTTTACAAAGACTGAAACTGGGGACATTGTCAAATGACCACGGGAAAATGGCAGACATGTCAAATAATTACTTTGCCTCAGTATTTACAGAAGAATAGGAGGATAAATAGTATTTGAAGCTGAACAGAATAATTTCCTTTCAAGCAAGTTGAAGAGCGACAAATCCTCAGGACCTGATGGTTTCTATCCAAAGGTGTTAAAGGAAGTAGGGGAGCACATTAGACACCGTTACCATAATCTTCAAAGTTCCCTTAGATACAGGAGTCATCAGTTAGCATAACATCTCTGGTGGGAAATTGTTGAATTCTATGATCAAGGAGGAGGTAATAAAACACCTTGAGAATTCAGTTAATTAGGGAATACCAGCGTGGATTCATGACAGTAGGCCATGCCTGAAGAACCTCATTGATGTTTTGAAGAGGTGACTGAGGTAGTGGACATATGCTCAAAGAGACTTGGGGTTCGGGTGCATAGACCTTTGAAATGTCACGAATAGGTGTAGAAAATAATCAAGGAGGCAAATGGAATGCCGGTCTTTATGTACAGAATACAGGGGTATGAGGACCCAGATGTTAAGCTGCAGTTGTACAAAACACTGGTTAGACCTCCTTGTAGTAGTGTGAGCAATTCTGGACACCACACCTTCGGAAGGACATTGGCCTTGGAGGAAGTACTATGTAGATTTACAAGAAAGATGTCTGGACTTGAGAATTTATGTTATCAGGAAAGATTATTCTAACTAGGCCAGCTTTCGCTAGAATTTAGAAGGTTAAGGGGTTATCTGATCAAAGTCTGCAAGATAGTAACAGGAAAGCACAGGGTAAATAAAGATAAGGATTCTAGAACCAGTGGGCACAGTCTTAAAAAATAGAGTCAGATCATTCAGGGGCAACGTTAGGAAGCACTCTACGCACAAAAGATGGTAGAGGTTTGGAACTCTCTCTTCTACAAACGGCAGGGGATGCTAGATCAATTGTTAATTTTAAAGAGAGATAAATTTTTTTGTTAAATAATGGTAGTAAGGGTTATGGGCCCCAGACAGAGTGAGGCCACAGATCAGCCATCATCTCACTGAATGGAGGTACAGGGTTGAGAGGCCACATGGCCTACTCCTGTTCCTATGTTTCTAGAGTCGCCATTTCAGTACCAAAAGGTAAATCAGAATTTGAGTTCATGTGCTAAAATAAAAATTCCAGTCTTTAATTAAAGATGGAAATACCAAATAAGTAGACAAACAGCAACTGAGAGCTAACCAGCATGAATTCCAGACAGGAAGACTGCAATTGACAAATGTAACAGATTTCAAGAGATAAGAGCAGGGACGGACGAATGCATGAGCTTCTCCTGCCCATCACTGAAGTCCAAATGCAGTCACTGGGAAAACTCATAATAGAGAAACCTAGACATAAGACTTCACAACCTGAACATCTCTGAGTGGCAGATGTTTGTTTTTATTCCTTTGTGGGAAGTAGGCATCGCTGGCTGGCCAACATTTATTAGCCAAACCTAATTATTTTTGAAAAGGTGGTGGTGAGCTTCCTTACTGAAGCGCCGTAGTCCTCGTGCCGTAGGTAGACACACAATGCCATTAGGGAGGAAGTTCCAGGATTCTGACCCGGCGACAGGGAAGAAACAGCAATATTTCCAAGTCAGGATGGTGAGTACAAAGACAGAAGTTGCTGGAAAAGCTCAGCAGGTCTGGCAGCATCTATGAAGAAAAAATCAGAGTTAATATTTCAGGTCCAGTGACCCTTCCTAAGAATGGATGGTGAGTAGCTTGGAGAGGAACCTGCAAGTAGTGGTGTTCCCATGTATCTGCTGCCTTTGTCCTTCTTGATGGAAGCGATCATGGGCTTGGAAGGTGCTGACTAATGATCTTTGGTGAATTTCTGCAATGAATTGTGTAAATAGTACAGAATGCTGCTACTGAGAGTCGGTGGTGGAGGAGTGGATGTCTGTGAATGTGGTGCCAATCAATGGGCTACTTTGTCTTGAACAGTGTCAAGCTTCTTGAATGTTATTGGAGCTTCACCCATTCAGGCAAGTGGGGAGTATTCCATCACACTCCTGACTTGTGCCTTTCAGATGGTGGACAGGGTTTGGGGAGTCAGGAGGTGAGCTACTCACCACAGCATTCCTAGCTTCTGACCTGCTCTTGTAGCCGCTGTGTTTATATGGCAAAACAAGTTGAGTCTCTGGTCAATGATAACGCCCCATTCCAATATGTTGACAGTGGTAGTGACGGTAATGCCATTGAATACCTATATATAGATATTAAACCTATTCTCCATTTACAAGGCACAGACAATGGTGTGAGGGAATACTCTCCATTTTCCATGAACTCTCCATGAACTTCTTGAGTTCAGCTTGTGTCCATTTTTGGACCAAATCTGGACTGAGATCAGAGGCGAATGGCCCTGAGCAAACACAAACCAAGTGTCAGTGAGTAGGTTATTGCTGAACAATTTTCACTTAATAGCAGTGTCTCCAATATCTTCCAGTACTTTGCTGATGACTGGGACTTTATGCAATTTCAACAGCAGTATTTAAATGGATATTTCAACCATGCAATGTTAGAGATGGAATCCAAAGAAGAACTTGGCAAAATAGAGTAAAAAAAGCCAAAGGTTGTGCAATTACACACACTGGAGTGTCTTTGTAGAGCAGCTGAGAGGACCCAGAGTTTCCTTGCAATGCAAGGAAGAAGCTGGTTAGAGACACAATGAAGGTGTGGTTAGAGGCAGTGAAAAAGGTCAGCAGAGGGAGTCTGGCTCCTGGATATAATGTAGAAAACAGTTTAACTATCTGTGTATTGCAGGAAAGACAAGAGCAATCTTGATTTGCCCACCCCGATGCTAGTTACAAGCTCCTTGTGTGCCTTCCCCAGCCTATTCCAATGTATCACTTCTCATCCTAAATTACTTTGTCAGTATACAGTTCTATGCAGTTTTTCATATTCCCATTGATCCATCATAAATATTCATCCACACACTTAGCACTGTCATGCATTGCCCTCATTGTCATCCTTAACAAATGGGCTCCATTCATCCATTCAACACAGGCCACAACTCTCACTTTTTGGTCTCTTTGTTCCTTCCTCATCAATCAAGATAGCATAGAAACAAGAGAAAGACAGGGTGCTAGACACAGCACTCTACAGAACTCAGAGCATATTAGTGCAGAGAGAAAAAAACTGGAAATCAGCAGAGTCTCAGTGTAGCTAGCCATTGGAAATAAGAGATTCCAGCTACCAGATGACAGAATTA
Organism: Rhincodon typus; assembly: GCF_021869965.1. Classification (NCBI taxonomy): domain Eukaryota; kingdom Metazoa; phylum Chordata; class Chondrichthyes; order Orectolobiformes; family Rhincodontidae; genus Rhincodon; species Rhincodon typus. The sequence continues at coordinate 100,294,870 of NC_063332.1, forward strand.
AATACAAAAGCAGTGCATGGCACAAATCAGTTGCTCATGTTGATTTGTTGTTAACTACAAGAGGAGTATGTTCATATGCACAATAATGAATAAAGCCAAATTTTCTCAACTTGAGAGAAAACATTGATGTCATAGAAGTCTACAGCACAGAAAGAGGCCCTTCAGCTCACACAATCCAAAAGGTACTATCACAGGTCTCACGCAGCCGACGCATCATCTCAGAGTGTGGGGCCAACAATGGACTGTTGGTTGTTCACCTGGTCACTCATACATCACAAGTAAGCAACAGATGATTGAAAGTGGGGCAACTGCCCACAGAGAGCACAGCATTGTCCAAACTCTACTTAACTAGATAGATACTGTACCATGACAGACATGAACAAACAGGATCTTCCTGGAGCATTAACAAAAAAGGTGCCATTGATTGATATTCTGGCTATCGTCTGAATGGTTGCACCAGGAATTGGATGAGTTCTTCATAAGCATGAGTGGCTTGAAGTCTCAGAACCTTCTGATGACATCTTCATGGAAAGAGAGACCATCTGTATGTAGTGTTGAATGCGGTGATCAAACAAATACGTTGAAACCTTCGCTACGAATGTCACTTCAAAAGGTTTGTTGTATGAATCTATCCTTGGCTGTTCATCATTGCGCTGACATCACTGGCCCAGATCAAGAGGAGGGGTGGGGATCTCTCATGTGGCTTTGTTTCTGTTCACAATGTACACTCTTAATTTAGATATAGGGTTAGGGAGAGTGCTATTCAAATATAGAGATCATCGAAAATTCAAGACAAAAACCATTCATTATAACTTTTGTATAAAAATGCAACATCTTATAGCCTTAACTGCTTGTTCACTGCCAAACTCTCCTCACTGTTTTTATTTAATCTACCTTGCAACATAGCAACAATAAAAAAGGCCTGAAATGATACCCCTAACTAATATCCACAATAATATTTGAGGTGCTGATTGATTACTGAGATAATCTACTTACTTGCTTAGAGTCCCTGGGTAATAAGTATATTATGTTGTAACCGTCTATTCTTTCAGTGCCTTCTTTTCAAAACTTTGCATGATTATGCTTTACTTGAGAAAAAATAAGAATGAAGCAAATTGCTGGTGACTTCAATCTGTATATATACTGGGTAAACGAAATAAGCACTATAGTGGTGGAGGATGACTTGCTGATGTGTGTTAAGAATGATTTTCCAGAACAGTGTGTTGAGGGCACAACCAGAGTATAGGTTGTTTTAGATTGAGTATTATGTAATGAAAAAGGTCTAATCAATAACCTTGTCGTAAAATAACCTTTAAAGAAGAATGACCACAATATGAACATGTAAAATTCTATGTCTGTATGTGGATAGTTAAATCTGAATCAAGGCTGTTAAACGTGACTAAGGGAAATCATGAAACTATAGGCACAAATTGGCCGAGATGGTTTAGAAAAATACATTAAAGGTATCAGTGCATTAAGGTACTGGATAGCCTCGAAAGAACATGTTTCAGAATAACCATACATTCCTTAAAGGTGCAAATACTCAAAAGAAGGTCAACTATGCCTGACAAAGGAAGTTAGCCACTGTAGAAGAGTAAAAGACTTGTAAAGTTACCAGAAATTGTAGTAAATCTGAGGATTGGGTGGTTTTTAAAAATACAACAAAGGAGGACCAAGAAACTGATAAGGAAAGAGAACAAAGTATAGATGCAATCTAACAAAAAAGCTTTAAAAAAGGAATATACCTGTATCTATAGGTACATAAAAAGGAAATGTTTGGCTAAGACAAACATGGGAGCATTACAGGCAGGATCAAGACAATTTATTATGGGGATTAGAGGAATAGCAGAGAAACTAAATGATTACTTTATGCCTGTTCTCACTGAGGAAGGTGCAAAGAATCTCACAGAATCAGAGTTACAAATAACCAACAGGAATGAGGAGTTGAAGGAAATTAGTATCAGTAAGAAGGTTGTGGTAGAGAAATTAATGGGTCTGGAGATAGATAAGATCCTAGGACTTTATATTCAACATCACAGAGCGTTGAAATAAGTGGCTATAGAGATGGCCAATGCACTGGTGATTGGGTTCCAAAATTCTATAGATTCTGGAATGATTCCTGCAGATTGGAAACAAGCATATCACCCCATTATTTAAGAAGTGAGTGACAGAGAAAACAGGGACCTACTGTCCTGGCAGCCTTACACAGTAACAGAACAATTATTAATATCTATTATAAAGGATGTGACAGACAGTTGAATAATAACGTGCTGAGTGGGTACTGTCAACATAGATTTGCGAATGGAAAATTTTGAGTAATCACGTTTAATGAACTTGGAGCTTTTTGAAGATATTACTCACAAAACTGATAAAGAAAAGTCAAGGATGTACTATTCCTAGATTTTTGGGAGCCTTTTGATAATGTTCCCCAAAAAGAGGTTAATTCACAAAACTAAAGCACATGGCATTGGAATTAACGTACTGACTGAGTTGGCTAATGGATAGAACATACAGAGTAGGAATAAATGCATCATTCTCATGTTGATAGGCTGTCACCAGTGGGCCACGGCAAGAACCAGTACTTGGGGGCCCAGTGGTTCACAACATACATCATGGATTTAGATTTGAGGACCATATGTAATACTTCCAAATTTTCAGATGAAACAAAGCTAAGCTGGAATGGATGTTGCGAGGAAGATGTAAAGAGGCTTCAGGAAGTTTTAGAGATAGTAGGAACTGCAGATGCTGGAGAATCTGAGATAACAAGGTGTAGAGCTGGATGAACACAGCAGACCAAGCAGCATCAGAGGAGCAGGAA